>NC_043967.1:11443531-11581031 GCF_902148855.1 Sphaeramia orbicularis | reverse complement strand
ACAAATAGAATCTACTTACCCTACTTCCCTGTAGGGGTGAAGTGTTCAGGCCTGCACTATTCTCTTGGTGTATTTCGCACTCACCCACTTGTAGGTAATACAGTGATTCATTTGACCATTTCCATAGCTCTGTAGACCAGAGCCAACAGTTATTATACCACTGAAGTCACATATTTGCATTTATCCCCTTAATGAGGTGTTCATGTACTACAGCCATACTCTTATACCTGTCTATATGCAATTTGTGGTGGATCATTCTTCACATCCTGCACTGATAGTCTCAGTCACCTGAGGAACAGCTGGTTTTATAAAATCTGTAGTAACCCTGATGTCTTTCTCTAAGTGTAGATATCACTTTAGTCTCTGTTCCCATTGAAACTCGAGAAGGTTTTTGATTGAAGCTCCTTCCATCCGTGCAACATGAACCCTCTTTTAAAACCACTTAGATCGTTTTCCTTTTGCTATCTCGATCCAAAATCAGACTCAACCGGCTCTGCTCGGAGCATTTTAATGCATGCCACAGTGTGTGATTGGATGGTTAATTGCTCAGTTGTACCAGACGGTGCACCTGCCTTTGTTATGTTTCTCCACTCATTGTCATCTTTCTGTATATACACTGTTGCCCATAAAGTTGGAATAATTTTGTTTACAGACACATTCTTCTTTTTAATCCTAATTATACACAGCAGTTATCACCTTTGACTGGGTACAGTGATTACACACTGAGTACCAGTTACACTTTATCTATCAAGTCACATTGTCACAATCATTTCATAAGAAAAGGTAAAAATATTGTATTCCAACTTTATGGACAACAGTGTATATGTGCTGTATATGTATGCAAGTGGCCACTCAAGCACACATATCCCAAAGTGTATAAATAACGGTGTTCTTGCCCACCTGGGTAGTATTACATCTCCTTCAGGGGCTCAGGACAAGTGGAAAAATCTGGAAAAAATTCCAGGTCGCATTTTTATTTCATCAACCCATAAAGACTTATTTTTAAACTTTAAACTATCTTAATTTTTTTTTTTTTTTTTTTTTCTTACATTTTTATATAACATTTATATTATTCTCTACATTGTGCATTTTTCAGTGAAAAGCAGGTATTTTCTTACATTTAAGTTACTGAACGTATAGATGTTCATTCATTCATTTATTTTCTGAACCGCTTTATCCTCACTAGGGTCGCAGGGGGTTGAAATATTATTTAAATTTAGATATTGAAGTAAGAGGACAAGTTGTTTTATTAGTAGTTAATGTTTTATCATAGGATTCATTTCTTTAATTTGTTTTATTTCAATAATGTTAGTGATGAGTTCTTTGTGACCAGATTTATGTTTTACCCTGATGTAGTTTAAATAGTTGGTCAGTATGTTAAGCTTGTTAAGACAGGAAACATCTGTATGCACAGGAGTTCATTATCTTCTGTTCTTCTTTTAGATACACGGCTCAACACACACATATTCACACACATATTATTGTCAAACATAGGTGATAAGAAGTAAACTTATTGTTGGCATAAGTTTACTTAGAGTTGAGGCCTCACCTCTGCTTGATCCAGTTTGATAACACTAAGTTAAAGACCAAACCATTTGTACGGGTGAGCCCACCCATAGGGAAAAAAATGTAGAATTCATCTTATGTTCGAGGCTCACTGCTCTTTGAGTCCTCAGCACTGAGTATCCATTTTATTTGTGATTTGAATAAATTTTGTCAACTTTGAGACCAAGCTGAATCCAGACTCATCCCCGGAGCTTCCATCAGAAGGGTGGTGGAGCCTATCCCAGCTAAGTATGGGCGAAGGTGTGGTACACCCTGGATGAGTCGCCAGCTCATCACAAGGTTAACAGAAAGGTCCCTGGTTGGAATCAAACCCTGGACCTTCTTGCTATGAGGTGACAGTGCTAACCACAGCACCACCATGTCGCCCATATAGATTTACATACAGAACTAAATTCAAAGGTTATTATATTAGAACAGAGAAAACTGGAACAAAAGAGACTTTTTCAACAAAATATATCATTAACTGAACATAAACCAAGGGTGTCCATCTACTGTCATTGGTTAAACCAGTGTTTTTCAACCTTGGGGTCGGGACCCCATGTGGGGTCGCCTGGAATTCAAGCGGGGTCCCCTGAAATTTCTAGTAATTGATACAAATTTTTGAAAAATCTTACTGATAAAAATACATGGTGAGTTGACAGAGACAATCCCAATCCATAAAAGACATGACAAACTGAAGCTGAAACTGAAGCACTGTGGTTCTGTTTATCTGTCAAATGTTCATTGTGGTCAGTTTCAGATGCTGCAGCTCTTTCATAATTCATAGTTTGAGTTCTTGTTTGTTCAGTATTAATTGTCAGCCTTGGAAATCCAAACTGGACTGACTGTACATATCCTGACCAAGAAAAATAAAATTCTCACTTTGCGCAGTAATCTACACCTGGCTTTTCTGCCTCTGTCCATAATAATACACATTATATAGACTAAATGTCATCTAAAATTAATTGTTTATTTGCAACATAGTATAGCAAACTATTACATGATCAAAAACAAATTAATTTTAGCAAAAAAAAAAAAAAGTCTCCATTTTGAATGTCTGGGGTCGCCAGAAATTTGTGATGTTAAAATGGGGTCATGAGCCAAAAAAGGTTGGGAACCACTGGGTTAAACTGTAAGGGTTTTACTGGCAATGTTGCTGAGAATGCTGCTTAAAATGTGTTGTGTTATTGTTACATGTGGTATTTATTCCTTGTGTCTGGGCCCCTCTCAAACGCTCTTCAGCTTCCCTGGGTGCCCCATTTCACATAATGTACATGCAAAATGTAATGTTCTCATACTTGGATCTTTTAATATATATGTGGAAAAAAATGAAAGAATGAATGAATGAATGAATGAATGAGTGAATAAAATGAATGAATGAGAATTTCCACGTTCAGTATGGAGCCTCTGAACATCCAAATGGGTCATATCTGATGAAGATGAAAAGCTGAGAAACTGCATTTTATCTCAATTATTTACATGTATTGATAGAGTTAGAAGTTCAAAAGTTATTCAACATTTTAGATCAGTAGATGCTTTGGGTCACCAGTGGCTGTTTAGGTCTTTGAGGGTTAATTCTAGCAGATAAACCTCATATTAGCATCAAACACTAACAGACTAATGTTCTGCTGATGTTGATAACCTCTGAAATGTCTTATCAGAGCCTCATATATATGGAAGTGTACATAAAACAGTCTTCTACCTCACGTCTTCTCTCAGTATAAGCCTTCCCGTTTGGACTTTATCACATACGTTCACGTGCACCTGTTGAAGCCCATGGTTTCCTCAGTGTGTGTGTACGTGGCCCCAGGTGCCCGTTTAAAGCCCATCCATAGTCTGCCAGTCTGCCAGGCATCAAATCAGCTGACGTGGCTGGATCGATAAGCAGGCAGGCAGAGTCTCTTCATTAGGAGTCCCCGAGGCCAGGCCACCTGCCACTCACTCACCGGCTCCTCTCTGGCAGGAGCTGCGCAGTCTGCCTCCGGCTGCCTCCGTTATAGATTTTGTGTCTCCATGCCTTATCTCACATCTATTGTGTGTTGCTGTTATTGGGCTTCATGAAAACATACTGGTGAAAAAAGAAAACTACACACCAGACCTGCCAGAATGTTGACACACATCAGATGATTTTTTTTTTTTTTTTAAATTTTGGTCCTTTGATTATTACAATGTTTACATGTTTAAATTCTACAAGAAATTCGTAATATGATGCCTTTACTCTAAAATGCCATCTTTTATCGCCCCGCCCCCCAACGGGGAGGCTTGGAATATTGTTTTTGGTTTGGTTTGTTTCTTTGTTTGTTAACACTTTAGTGGCAAAAATATTGGTTGAATTCATACCAAATTAGGTTTATATATTGCCAGTGACCCAGAATAGATGTCATCACATTTTGGGAAAAGTAGGTCACTGTTAAAAGTTTTTATGAATTTTTAAATCTTTTTTCTTTTCCCGTTTACTTATAATGGGTGAAATTTCAAATGTCTATAAAAACATCAATTTTGTTTCTATTTACTTCAAACTTGGCATATACAGTATATAGAAGTAATGAGCCCTATGCACAGCTCCACTACTTCCTGAACTTTAGGTGGGTCCTTTATTTCCTGTCTTTCATGATTGGACACACTGATTAATCCAGGTGTGTCTAATTAATTAGTAGTCACAACAAGAAGTAGCACACCTGGATTAATCAGTGTGTCCAATCATGAAGACAGGAAATAAAGGACCCACCTAAAGTTCAGGAAGTAGTGGGGCTGTGCACAGAGTCCATTCATATGCTGACATCAGCACATGCATACACATGATGACATCAGCTGGATCGATGCCAAAATAAGCTACAACACATGTGAGGGGCGGGGTTTGTTGTGCCTGGCACCACTTGCGATTCGGTTCGTTTCTTTGTTTGTTAATACTTAAGTGGTAAAACTATTGGTTGAATTCATACCATATTGGGTTTATAGATTGCCAGAGACCCAGAATAGATCTGGTTACATTTTGGGAAAAGTAGGTCACAGTTCAAGTTTTTTTATGAATTCTTAAAATCTTGTTTTTTCCCCATTTACTTATAATGGCTGAAATTTTAAATGTCTATAAAAACATCAATTTTGTTTCAATGTACACTCAAGGAGAAAAGAAACACACCACTTTCATTTTCTTGATTTTTTCAGAAATATGACAGTTATTGCAAAATTGCAAACTGCAATGAGTTCAGTAATATTCTGAGTCAAAATGAAATGATTGTTTTCCTGGTTCCGGTTGATTGATTTTGATTAGCAATAAGACCTGTATTTGTGTATTCCTCACCCATGTCTGCTCATGAGTGAAACTCACAGATGAATTGGACCTCTCCTCAATTGTGCACAACCATTCCCTATAAACAGACACCAAAATGGAGCAAAAACACATTTGTCCACAATGCCACGACTACTGCAACCGGAGAGAGATGGGGCCATTGCCGGCCGAAACCTGTCACAGAGATGTGACAGCCGATTGGCACGGTCCTGTGCAGCGGTTGTAATACGCGGTTGACCAGATCTGGGATGGTCGTTGGAGGAGCCAGTGGTGTGGTAACGCTTAGCAAGGCGTACAATGACAGAGTGGTGGACTCCAAACACCCTGACTATGGCCCGTCTGCTCTGTCCAGCTTGAAGCATGCCAATGGCCCCATCTCTCTCTGGTTGTAGTAGTCGTGGCATTGTGGACAAATGTGTTTTTGCTCCATTTTGGGGTCTTTTTATAGGGAATGGTTGTGCACAATTGAGGAGAGGTCCAATTCATCTGTGAGTTTCACTCATGATCAGACATGGGATGAGGAATACACAAATACAGTTCTTATTGCTAATCAAAATCAATCAACCGGAACCAGGAAAACAATCATTTCATTTTGACTCAGAATAGTACTGAACTCATTGCAGTTTGCAATTTTGCAATAGCTGTCATATTTCTGAAAAAATCAAGAAAACGAAAGTGGTGCGTTTCTTTTTTCCTTGAGTGTATTTCAAACTTGGCACATATATAGAAGCAATTGTTATACATCACTCTGACATAAATGTTAACACTTTTTGGTTCAAATCAGCACATGCATGTACATGCTGACATCACCATATGTCCATGTATACTAGACATGATTATATCAGGACATGCCCAGATAAGCTGACATCAGCACACACAGACATGATGACATGAGCTGGATTGATGTCAAAAATAAGCAACAATACATGCAAGGACACCACCTGTTTAATGTTTTATTTTTTGCTTGTTAGTAATAATTACCACCGCCAAGGATGGCAGAGGTTATGTCTTCATCTGGGTTTGTTTGTTTGTCTGTCTGTTAGCAAGATAACTCAAAAAGTTATGGAAGGATTTTGATGAAATTTTCAGGAAATGTTGATATTGGTACAAGAAACAAAAAGAAACAAATAATTACATTTTGATGGTGATGGGGGGGCTGATCTGCCTTGGCAGAGGTCTGCGCTGTCTGAGTGCTTTCTAGTTAATTTTCATTTCATGTGTTAATTCCACATTAACATCAAGTAGAATAGAATAGAATAGAATAGAATAGAATAGAATAGAATAGACTTTATTGTCATTACACAGGTTGTACAATAAAATTATAGGTAGTCTCTGCCAGCAACAGTGCACAATGATTATACAACACAATAAAACATATATTTTTAAAAGAAGAAAAGATATTTTAAAAAGTGGGCAATAGAGATATGTGCAAATTGGAGATATACTGTATGACAAGGTAAGAACATTTTAAATATAAAAGTGGTATTAAAAAAGAAAAATCTGCAAATATATAAATGTAAACATATATGTGCAAGGTATGAGGTATATGTTCCAAGAGCTGTTATTGCACATTATAATGAGGTATGATGTGTGTTAGCAGTCCGCACAGCCCAGGGGAAATGTAAATGTGGTGGTGTGGGATTTGATTTTACAAATGAAGTAAATATGAAATAAATTATTCCATCGACTGTGTAACCAGACACTGAAGTGAGGTTACATTTAAATGTTGTGTTACAGGAGTGAATCCATGCCCAGGTGCTGAAATCGCAGGACTAATGTTTTTTTCAAGCAGATATGTGTAGAAACAAACAGGAGTGGTACAGCAGACATTGGTAAAGCATGGCTTTGTGAGGAATTTGATGAGATTATTCATGAATGTAGATCTGTGGGGTATTTAGGTATCATGCTTATTAAGTTTGTATGTTCCCATTTGGCCGTCAGCTAAAGTCGGTAGAACTGAATTCTTTATGGATGTATTGAGCCTGCTAGCTTGTATCGACTTTTAGCTGGGAAACCTGGTCCTGCTTTAAACAGGTAGCAGACACTGTTATGCTGCAGGTTTTTGGTTGACAAAGAGGATGGTTTGATCTTTTAAAAAGCTGTAGGAGTCATTGTTTATGTATTCCATCTATTGCTCACATCATTTGCCGTCTTAGCAGCGTACTTCACACTTAAAATAATAAACCATAGATCAGTGGTTCCCAACCTTTTTTGGCTCGTGACCCCATTTTAACATCACAAATTTCTGGCGACCCCAGACATTCAAAACAGAATTTTTTTTTTTGCTAAAATTAATTTGTTTCTGATCATGTAATAGTTTACTATACTATGTTGCAAATAAACAATTAATTTTAGATGACATTTAGTCTATATAATGTGTATTATTATGGACAGAGGCAGAAAAGCCAGGTGTAGATTACTGCGCAAAGTGAGAATTTTATTTTTCTTGGTCAGGATATGTACAGTCAGTCCAGTTTGGATTTCCAAGGCTGACAATTAATACTGAACAAACAATAAAACTATGAATTATGAAAGAGCTGCAGCATCTGAAACCAACCACAGTGAACATTTGACAGATAAACAGAACCACAGTGCTTCAGTTTCAGCTTCAGAGTTTGTCATGTCTTTAATGTATTGTGATTGTCTCTCTCAACTCACCATATATTTTTTTATTAGTAAGTTTTTATTTTTATTAATTACTAGAAATTTCAGGCGACCCCATTTGAATTCCAGGAGACCCTGTGTGAGGTCCTGACCCCAAGATTGAAAAACACTGCCAGATAATGTTCAGTAACATGATATGAGCTCTGACAACCGGGCCAGTTTACCTGTCATATCAGTACTTGGACTCTTGTATGTTTTGTCTGTCTTGTGTGTCATTTCCTGTTTTATTTTGTTAATCCTCCTCTTGTGTCATGTCTGGTGTCTTTGCTTCCTCTCCCTGATTGTTTCACCTGTGTTGATTACCTGTCTCCGCCCTGATTTGTTCCACCTGTGTCTCATTGTCTTCCCTCCCTTCTGTGTATATAAGCCCTGTGTTTTCCCCTGTCCTGTGCCAGTTCGTATTCCTTCCTTGTGTTGTGTCTATTTACCAGCGTTTCTCTGAACCTGTTCGTCTGCCTGTCTGTTCGTTCCTGACCCGGATTGTTTCTCGTTGTTCTGAGCCTGCCTGATCCCCTCATCGGTACTTCTGCCTGATTCAGCCACACTGGTTTTCGACCTTTTGCCTGGACTCACGGTTAGTGCTTTTTGCTTTTCCCCCATGTACCGTTGCCTGTTTTTTGGACTTCCCGTGTATGACCTGGTCTGTCCCCTGACACTTCTCTGCTTGTTTCTAGTCGGGTTCCCCTCGTGTGCTCCCGACCCGGGCAGAGAGCTCCCTTTACTGGATTCGGACGTCGTGACGAATCCACACAGACTAACCAGCAAGGATTCATTCAAAAAGCCTTTTTGTGAACTGTTTTTCCTGTCCGTGTTTAATAAACACTCATTAACTGTATTCCTGTCTGTGGGTTGTGCATTTGGGTCCAAGTCTTGTGTCTCTGGTTCTAACATTACCCAATGGTTCCATGTTGATATTTTCCTACAGTGGAATATTCATTAATGATACTCTTGGGGCAATATTTGCTTTTTGAAAAGGAAAAATATGCTGCTGATGTGGAAGAGTGGGGGGTGAATCTCCCCAGTTGTAGGAACATGCAGTATGAAAATCATCTTTTATAAAACTGTAACTACTTTGTTAATCGTTAATCTACAATGTTAATCGACTAACACAAATATATTGAGTAATCATGCCATTTTGATACTATCATTTGTGTAATTTCATATATGTTTGATGGGTTGATATGAAGTTTGGGTTTTACATATTATACCCTGCATAGTTTAGTTTTTTATTTATTTATTTTTTATTTCCTGGTAGAATGGTTGTGCAATGGTGATACAACCACTACAAAGGTGCTATGACTAGTTATTTATTGTTATCTATTTTAATGTGATAGCCGATGAAGGAAATTTATTCAGTTAAGAATTGGACACTGAAAGTAAGGAAGGGGCAGGACTAGATAAGCTTTTGCTTCTTTCTGTAGCTTCTCAAATGGTGTATTATTAATTGATACGCATGTACATGTATGTTAAATTTATTGTATTTCATTCCTTTTTCTGTGATTAATGGCTGTTGATGGGTGCATATGTAATTGATTTCCTGCTTTTATTGTTTTGGGTTTTTTTTTTACTTCAAACTTTGAGACAAATAAATTAAAATAAAACAAACTTTCATAGAGAAGAACTACTTGACATTTATTCCTGTATTTCCTAGCAGGCTAAGTTGCTTATTGCTAAACAAGTGTGCAACTTGTTGTCAGTGAACAGCATTTTATGGGCGTTCATACGAACACTCAAATGCAGGTTCTCCAGATGGAGTTACTTTCTCCTGGTGGGGGGGGGGCTTTTCTTATCATAACACTCATCATGCACTCCTTTAGACTTCATGGCTTCACTGAACCACCTGTGGGTGAAAGAAGTGAACATAAATTTTAGGTGTTCCTGTTGCCTATTGTTTTCTCTCTGTAATCATTCACACAGACCCTGACTGTGACATCCACTGCAGGATTGCCTGACTTGGCAAAGGTATTGCAAATTATGTTGATTTGTGATAACCTTTTGTCAGACTATGAAATGAATTGTAAAATGAACATCTGAGGAGCTTTGAGCTAGAGAACAGGGGCAATGGGAAGGTGCAAAAATATGTGTGAGGTTTTTATCCTTTGAAGTGTACAAATTCTCACAGGATGACCATTGGTAACCCTGAAACCATATTGGCCTGTCGTTGAAGTATCACATGAGGATAACAGTTGCACTGATTTGAGTCAGAGTCCTCGATATATATCAGAGTAGTGACGCTTCCATAGACTCATGTTGTCAAAGAAATATGCACCTTCTTCCGGGTCATGGAGGGGCAAAATAGTTCCAAACATTGAGTGTAACGCCACTGGAACACATTCATTTCTATTGCAGCTGATCTAGCAACTCCAGCGGTAAGTTACAAAGATATCATCTTCTTTCAAATTATCAAGTGTATTTCCTGTATGAGCTGAGATTCATGTTGTAAACTCAGTTATCTTTGGTTAGCGTTAGGGTTTGTACAAATGTATAACTTAACCCTTTCATGTATACTGGTCACTACAGTGGACAGCTATTCTACAGCTGTTCTCTTGTATATTCATGGATTTTGTTGTTCTTTCCGTTGTTTTTGGGTTTTTTTAACACATATCTTTATTAAAGTTTTAAGACACTACATATCTTTTCTGACATGAATTGGTAACATTATGTAGATCTCTCCTGAGCATAAACCCTCAGAATCACAAGCCCTCCCCATAGTTTTCACACAATTAATCAGTAAATACATGTTTCTGTGTGTCAAAAATTAAACGTGTGGTGTCCAGCTGAGTGGACATTTTTGCAACTTCATGAAAAATAGGTTCATAAGATTTTTTTAATTATTATTATTTTTTATGTATTTTTTTTAATTTTTTTTAAAAATGATTTTTATCTTATTATTATTTTTTTAAATTAATTTTTCAGAAGAAAATTTTCAATCGCATTGTTTTTTTCATGCCTAAAGAGGAATAAAAACACTCAGAAAAAATTTTTGATTAAGGTTCTCATATTTCGTGCATGAAAGGGTTAAACAGCTGTTACGTTCAATTGTCAGCTGTAGCCCTATAGTTAGCTAGTGAGACTTGTCAAACTGTTGACATTTAACCACTATAACCACAAATTATGGAGTTTTCATAATCAGGTAATGTTAGTACAAATGTTGTAATCAGTGGGTTTTATTTTATTTTAGTTATTTTGCTGAACCTGGTCATGTTTGGTTAAGTTTGTCAGCTGAGATCATGTTCTAATTAGGATGAGAGTTTCTGTAGAGCTGAGTTCTGCCAATAAAAGTTCATTAAAGTTATTATTCATGAGTTAAAGGTGGAGAAACTTCCGTCACTTGGTGTTTGTAAGACCCGACTCATCCTACAAAGATACTGTTGAGTTTGAGTTTGCTCATGTTGAGTTTTTAATGAGTTTAGTGTCCATGCTAATGCTATCATGCTAAGTTAGCCACTATGCTATCTGCTGGTTAATATCGTATTGTGTGTTTTCAGAGCAGAGCATGGCAGACTCACAGTGTTCACATCTAACCACTGTGTTCTGCTTGTACCTCAGTCCTATAATAGTAAAACTAAAAAATGGTGAATTGTCTATCTCCTTATGAGTACACTACACTTGCAGAATGAATGAACTTGTAAAGTTAACACCTCTCATGTAAGTAGCCTACCCAAGCTAACACCAACCTGTCCCCCCCAAAATGTAAGTTTTCAACGTAAAAAAGTCAGTCCTTTCAGTGGTCAGCCCCACCGAGGGCAACCAGGTGTTTGTGAGCCACATGTGGGACAAGGAGTGTGTTTGTGTGGGACAAACGTAATCATAATGCTGAAACAAGGTGTAGATTTTTAAACAATGTGCATCTTATTGTCGAGCTTATAAATATGAATAACAACAATTTGTTTTGGTTACACACCGTACGCATATTTTTGCACTGGGCATTTATTTTTTGCTGTTTTTGCACAGGTTTCAACAACTTTTTTTGCTTGTAAAATCAAAACACAAAAATCTACTTGGAAAAACTCAAAAAAGGAACCTCAAGTTTCAAATATTGTAATTCAATACTTAAATAAGCTTTTTTTTTTTAAATTTGAGTGCATGTTCTCAACCCTTAAAGATAAACTAATCTATGTGCAATAAAACAACAAGGGCATAACTGGCAACATTATAACAGCTGTTCCCACTTCCAGCCAACCTAAAATTACTTAGACCTAACACCTTAGTACATCCATACACAGAACAGTCAAACATTTTGCATTCTAACACAGTCATAAAAATACAATACGATAAAGTAAATATCCTGTGGAATTTTGTCAAAAAAAAAAAAATCCACATACTTAATAAAAGCATATTTTGTCACCTCAAGTCTCTCAGTTCAAACTTAAAAACAGGCAAAAGGGAATATGGATCAAATCTATCCAAACATCACATACATGCAGTGTGTCACTTCAAGTCATACTCGCCTCTATGCACGATGAAGAAATAAGTTCGACATAGTTCGCAGAATACCCTCTGTGAATCATCCCCCACCACTTTCACCCATGTATTTATCCATTCTTTTCTGTAGTTGCATCTTTTTTTTTTTTTGCGCAAAGTTTCTATGATTTCCGCCAATATTTGCATGCTGGTGTCTGAGGCTTTTTCCTTTGTTTTTTTGTGTGTCAATGGCCGGAGGTCAGGAAGATGCCAATGACAGGTTGATGGACTCCTGACCCCACGTGTGTTGGTTGATTGACAGCAGTCACAGCCAATGGTGATAGCGTTGTCTCCGCTATAAAATGAAAGTCATGTTTAGCGAAAGGTGACGGCGCAGCACTTTGGAGAGCCAGAGCCAATCAAATGCGGGACATCGTCTCAATTTGCAGGACGTGGAAAAAATGGTCATAATGCTGTGCAGTCCCACACAGAGCGGGATACCTGGTCACCCTAGCCCCACTACTCAGAAGTATAACACACTTAACAGTACATACGGTAGTGACACAACGGTTGTGTGTGCTTTATTTTCAGATTTACCATGTTCACTGCTGTTTCTCCCATTAAATAACATGAGAGTGCTCAGTGTGTTTGGACCTATTCAGGCTTACATGAACCACATGATCACTGGAGCGGCGACATCAAAGCGTGTCATAACTCTCTTTACAGGGCTCTGATTTGAGTAAGACCATTTGGATTTCACTTCAAGTTATTTAATTCCCCTTATGCAAAGAAAATACATTTCTCTATATATTGACTGTCAGTATATTACTGACTGAAAAATATATTACTGTATAATATAAATTTATATTTAAAATATACAGAATAATATATTGTGTCAGTATATTTTGTATTATATTACAACATATTGAAAAATACATAAGGAATTGCCGCTTTCCATATATTGAAACATATATGACAATATATTTACTTATATATGTAAATATATGTCATTATATATTTAGTAATACACTTCATAATGTATGTATGCATATATACATACATATATTGTCTAGTGTATTACAAAATATATGTAATTATATATTTAGTAATACACTTCAAAAAATATACATGTATATATGTACATCTTTTTCATCCTATGTTGCCAAAATGACTAAGAAGGCATCTTTTTTCAGTTAACACTTTTTTCATGTATATCACGATGCATATTTTCATGAAATATGTTATTATGCATACCAAGTAATATAAGTGTTGATAAATATCTGCTTTATGTGAACTTGCGTCAATGGAAAGAAATTGAGTTTCAATAAACTATATGTAAAAATATAGGGCAGTTTTTGTCTTCATTGCAATATATGTTTTATATGTATCAATATATGATTAAAGCATATATTGCAGTATATTGGAAAATATATGCACGACTTTCCCATATATGGAAATGTATTTTTTAATATAATGCATTATATTTTTCAATATATTGCCATAAATTTTTGTTTCATAAGGGTTTTTGCTGTATTTCTGGTACAGCGGATACCCACTGGTATCCATATTTTAGCTGTGGTGGAAGCTTTAGCAGAAGATTACCTACAAGTATGTCTTAAAGAACCAAAGTCTTTTAATGGCATGTTGGCACCAGATGATCAAATATAAAATGGGCAATTAAAGTAAAGTTATGAAGTTGACAGCTTGCTTTTCCAGAACTAGAGGTTAACTCTAATGAAGACAGTTTAGCCAAAGGCATCAAGAGGCCAAAGAAAGCTGCAATGAACTACCTGCAACCACTACCAAAGACCCACAACTCTTTAGAGCAGGAGAGAGTAGATTTTCTAAGAAAAAGAGAAAAAAAGAGAAAATCATTGGAGAGAAATGGAGAAGCCCTCTTCTCTTGAAAAATAGAAGTTGTTAAGCGGAGCCCTGCAATCCAAAACCTCAAGGACAGATGACCTGCTCTTTTCTCTGTAACTCAGGTAAATCCAATTCTTGTGTTTCTGCACCTGATAGTTGTGTCGGTACAATCTATAAGATTATTTGGAAAATACTCAGCTAGTTTATCAAATCCACTATAAAAAAACTGTGGTATTGACTACTTTCATTATTAAGGTGTATCATTTAGATTGACTTTGGAGGTATTGGTCAAAATGTAATGGAAAAGTTCACCCAGAAATGAGAAGTTGGTTTTATTTTATTTTATTTTATTTTGTTTTTTATTGTATTGGTTTATTTAATAGATACCATACACATTTATCAATCAATCCATCAAATTTTATTTATATAGCGACAAATCATAACAAAAGTTATCTCATGACACTTCACATATAGAGTTGGTCAAAACCAGACTCTAAGCCAATTTACAGAAACCCAACAGAATCCTCCAGGAGCAAACACTTGTCACTGGTGACAGTGGAAGGAAAAACTTCCCTTTAACAGCAGAAACCTGGAGCAGACCCAGACTCCTGAAGGATGGCCGTCTGCCTTGACCAGTTGGGGTTAAAGAGAGAGAGTAAAGGAAGACAAAAAGAGAGAGCGATAGAGATAGAGAGAGACTGGGGGAGAGGGGGAGAAGGGGGAAGTAGGAGGAGACACATGGATGCATTGGATGTACAGATAACTGAACTAGAACATCTATGGAACTATATAATAAACACTATCAAAACTATATGGATAAGTGAGTGATGACGATGAAGGAGGACAGAGACAGGACCACAGCAGCAGGTCCAGAGATGATCCTGGGAAAACCTGTGATGATCCTGGGAAAACCTGTGAGGCGATAAAGCACAGAGACTCCAGGGAAGAAGTCAAGTCAGTAACATGTATTCACTGGGGCGTAAATAGAACAGAAAATTAGGGCATTTATGAACATTGCTGTATGAAAAATACACCTATGTAAATATGCCAGAATTAGTAAAAATAACTACTTTTCATCTGCAGTCCCTTGGCAGGTGACAGAAACAAGACATAAAAAACAGCCAACATTAATACATCACTCGTTCGTTATAAATTTAAAAAAAAAAAAAATTACAAATAATGATGACATAGGTATCGTCAAAATGAGCAAACAACCAACAGACATGGTATGATCACAGGGGCATTAGCCTATACATTCAGCTCTATACTTACATACAACTAAACAGAGACAGTGTATGTGTGATGAGGTGCATGTTAATTAAAAATGAGTGCATCTGTGGTTTTCTAGGAGCCACTGTTTTAAGTGAATTTTAAAAGTGTTGTATGTTGGATACTCTCTTATAGGGAGGGGCAGGTTATTCCAAAGTTTACCTTCTATTGACAGTATGTTTTGTCCAAAAGTGGTGCGTCTGAACGGTATCACACAGTTCCCATTTACAGAGGCCCGTGTACTACCTCGGCTTTCAAGTCTTTGGAAGAAGCCATGCAGCAGGGGAGGGGCAAGGTTATGTAGCACTGTATATATAAAAAAAAAAACAAGCATACTTAAAATTTTAAAATTCTCAAAACTTAGACGTTTATGTCTCTCTAGGACAGGGGTATGAAACTCATTTTCTTCCGGGTGCCACATTCAGCCCAATTTAATCTGAAGTGGGCTTGGACCAGTAAAATAATAGCATGATAGGCAATAAATAATGACAACTACAAATGGATTTAGTGCAAAAAATAAGATTCAATTATGCCAGTATTTACATTTACAAACTATCCAAACAAAAAGGATGTGAATAACCTGAAAAAAATGAAATTCGTTAAGCAATATAAGTACAATTTTATCAATATTATGCCTCTACTTATCATTTATAGGCTACATGTGCATTACAGATCAGATCTATGAAGACACAAAACATTTAGTAACAGGCAGAATATTGTTAAAATTACACTTAATTTTCTTTAGACATTTCAGGTTGTTCATATTTGTTCAGGTTATTCACATTTTATTGTTAAGGAATAGTTTCTTAATGTAAATGTTTTCATAATTTAATGTTTTTTGCGCTAAATCAAAGAGAAAAAAATTGGTGTTGTCATTATTCATAGGTTATTATGATATTATTTTTGAGTTTGATACCCTAACTTGCACTTTGCCAACTCATCCCGTGGGCCGGACTGGAACCTCTGCCAGGCCGGTTCTGGTCCCCGGGCCGCATGTTTGACACCTGTGCTCTAGGATTTCACAGTGATGAAACAACAAAGCTTTTTTGTCAAAAGTTTTTATAGCTTTCTTAAAGAGAGATTCAATGCTTTCAAGTGTAGTCATGCCAGATAGTGACCAGTTTATAAAATAATACTCAGTGTTTGAGGAGATCAGAGTGTATAAGAACAGCTTAGCAGCATTAGTGTCAAGAAATGGTCTAACTTGTTTAAAATTTTGCAAACTGAATTTAGCTCTGTTTGCTACCTTTTACATGACTGTTAAATGTTAGGGTTGAATCATAAATCATGCCTAAATACTTAAATTCATTAACAATATCAAGCTCCTGTCCTCTTAAGGAACACATTAGAACAGGGGTGTCAAACTCATTTTAGTTCAGGGGCCATATCCTCCCAATATGATCTGAAGTGGGCCGGACCAGTGAATTAATAACATAATAATATAGAAATTATGCCAACTCCAAACATTTCAATGTGTTTATAGTGAAAAAAAATTAAAATTACATTAAGGAAACGTTTACATCTATAAACTGTCCTTTTAAAAATGTGAATAACATGAACAACCATGAAAAAACTGACATTTATTAAGAAAAATAAGTGCAATTTTAACTATATTTTGCCTCTGCTTATCAATTGTACATGCGCATTACAACTTACAGATCACAATGGATCTGCAAATTTACAAAATATTTTAGTAACTGGCAGAATATTAGTAAAATTGCACTTACTTCTCTTGACACATTTCTAGTTTTTCATATTTTTTGTGAAAGGCTACTTTGTAAATTTACACATTTTCATATAATTTCACTTTTTTTTTTTTTTTTTTTTTTTACACTAAAACAGAGGAAAAATTTGGAATTGTCATTATTTGTAGGTTTTTATGGTAGTATTTTACTGATCTGACCCACTTGAGCCTAAAGAAGGGCTTTTTATGGCCCCTAAAGTAAAACCATTGACTGTTAATATCGTGAGTGTAATTTTTGCACTTCACAGTTTCATCCTACAGGCCAGATTGGACCCTTTGGCGGGCCGGTTTTGGCCCCCGGGCCGCATGTTTGACACCTGTGCATTAGAATGTGACACCTTCATATTATGTTTAGTGAATGCCATGCACACTGTGTTTTTAGTGTTTTGGTAGAGACATGACTTAGTCAGCCAGTCATCAATAGTCATTATCCACTTGCTTTTATGCCACTAAAGGCTGAGTCAATTTTTGTCGTCCATAAAAGACAGCTGGATATCCAAAAGTTATTAAAGGTTTCTGGCAGTTGAAGGAAAAAGTGACAATTGTTCAAAGGTAAAAAAGCTACACAACTATGAGAAAAAATGTCAACTATAAAATGTCTCCATACTGCTTGAAAGTTCAACAAAAGCTACGGTAAATGACTAAAAATGTGGCTTCAGTGACACTTTTCAAAACAACTGAGCAGAATAGAGGCATTTACTGTTTGGCTTTTGTCCTTGTCACCATGTCAGTTAAATGGAAAAACCTTTAATTGGGGGGGGGGTGTAATATCAAATACCACATTAGCCCTGATTTTCTGATGCAACAAGATGTTCTAATCACTCCTGTGTAATTTTCGTGAAATTTTCATCCAAAAACCCCCCCACACCCTGAAAATTACTCTGAAAATTGCAACTTTCACAGATTCTCCACTCTTTTGTCCAGTGCAGTGTATAAATATGTTCATGATGGGCCATTTAATGATCTTGTAAGTGCCATATTGTATCGTAAGAGTACTTTGTACAATGAAAAGTCTAATGTCAAGGTCATGTTGTGGGTTAAAGGTCACCAAAATGCCTAGTTTTTCTCAAAAATTTATACCATTCCAACATTTTATCAAATCTGTCCTCAGTTCTCTTCCCTCTGGTTTCCTGGTGGGATCCCCCAAGGCCTCTGGCCCTTTAAAGACACATTACAGACTAAATATTGCAACATGTACATTCCATTTGAATGTGCCGCCATGAGCGTGGCGGGAAACACTAGCACACATTTTAGTGGGAATCACTAACACTTCATTCATTCATTCATTTTCTGAACCCGCTTTATCCTCACTAGGGTCATGGGGGTCGCTTGGAGCCTATCCCAGCTACTTATGGGCGAAGGTGGGGTACACCCTGGACATTTCACCAGTTCATCACAGGGCTGGCATAGAACCCGGAGAGAACCCACACAGACACGAGGAGAACATGCAAACTCCACACAGAAAGGTCCCACCCCCATCGACTGGTGTTGGAATGGAACCCAGGACCTTCTGTCTGTGAGGCACCAGTGCTATCCACTGCACCACCATGTGGCCCACAACAGGACATATACATGTAAACGTCAAAGTCATGTGAAACTACCGTTTGTTCTTTTTGACATGTCTATGTGGCTAATACATTGAGTAAATAGTAGTTGTGTTTAATGTGTCTTATTGAATAGAAGTTGTTTGTGGTCAGTAGATGTGTTCTGAGGACAGAACCTGAGCCCAACATTTGGAAGAACCCACATTAACAGCTGAATTCCATGAAATATGCATTTTTGACCATTTGGGTGACCTTTGACCTATAATTTGACCTTGACTCTACACCTTTTGTAGTGCAAAGCACTCTTAAGACATAACATGTCTCACAAAAAAAAACATTTAAGGGCGCAGCATGAGCATTTTGCTACATTGTACTTTATCAAAAGTGAAGGTTTGAAAGTTGCAGGGAAAAAAACCCACGTTTTCAGGGTTGAAAAAGTAACTTTCGGGGTTGATTTGAAATTTTTTCACATTTTTGTATTCCCAAGACATGGGAGCATTAGAAAATCTGGGCTAAAGTTGAATCTGAAAATTTTCCTGAAATAAGCCCCCCCCCCCCCCACACACACACACACACACACACACACACTTTAATGCCTTTTTGCATAGAATCTCCATCTGTATTTTTATGTACCACAAAAATTCCCCTTACCTTCCATCAGCATGAAGATGAGCATATGATGACAGAATTTTTATTTCTGGGTGAACTATTCCTCAGGGTCTTTGTGAAAGCTATAGTTTGTGTCGCTACACTACGATACTCCATTGTACTGTGTTTTACAAGGTCAGTCAATCACCTTTATCATGTTGTTCTGTTCTTATTGTCTTTTGCTTCAGAACAAAGTTCAGAGGGATAACAACAGTTCATCTGGAGCAAAACCTTTCTGTCTAAATTGGACAATTGCACAACCAAACTCCTGGACGTACTTCAGACAAAGGGCAGGGTTGCAGAGTTGAAAATAAAAAGCTGTATGCATTTACAAAGATGTCATAACACAACAGAGAAAGGCAAAAACAACCTAAAATATGAAACAGGATGCAGCAAGACAAAAACAAATGATTTAACAAGACAAAAACAATGTAAAAATCTCAGGAAGACCAAACAGACTTGAGTCAAGTTATTATCCATTTATTTTCCACATTTCATTTCTATAAATTATATTATAATTAGGGCTGTCAAAATTAATACATTAACACAGGTTAATCCATCATCATGATTAATCAGATTTTTTTTTTTAACTTTATTTATAGAACTTTTCAACATTTATAGAACTTTTCATTTAACAAGTATAACATTTATAATTTCAAGTAATGTATTTATGATTCAGAGATTGACACTGGACATGATAAACAAACAGAACCCAAGAAAAAAAAAAAGGCAATACAAACACGACATACATAAAGACAGTCAAGACAGTGCATTCTGGTACCATTAAAGGAAGAAAGAAAATAAATAAATAAACAAAACAGGTCAATAATAATATAAACACCTAAAATGTATTTAAAGTTCCAGGCCAGGCAACATATTCACACAGTGTAAAAGAGGCTCCCATATTTTGTAAAATGTATCGATAGAGTTATTTAGGGTGCACGTAATTTTTTCTAATTTTATGTTAAGCATGATGTCTCTGATCCATTGATCCTGTGTTGGAGGTGATGAGTCCTTCCATTTGAAGACAATGGTACACCTAGCTAGTCTGATTAAAAATTTTAATGTAGTTAAACCATCCGCAGTACAGAATGACTCTGAACGTCTCTGGTGACACATTTCAGGCAGTTTGTCCAAGTAGAGTTAACATTATGCAGGTGAAAATGGGCAGTTGCTCCGGTAGTGACAGGCAGCAGAACCAACCCATAAAGACAGAAGATGCTAAACAGCATGTTGGCCCTCTGGATGGAAATATGAGGACAAAAAACCAAGATGAACAGTCGACCGACATAAAGCATTACACACACTCTGCAGAAAAGACTTTCCTTTTCACCAAAGCACTTCCATCTTAAAATACCACATTAAGGTGAAGCATACGTTGGTCAGGGATTCTGCTAGCACTTTGGCTAATGCATTGCCCAACTTCTGACAAACACGTTAAGTGCATATATATTCTCGTCTTTCTTGAGTTTGTTTGGTCATGCAAAATGAAACGTGATTAATATAGGTTTAAAATTAATGATATTTAATTGATTCCTCGAAATAAATCCGCAGAAACCCTGTGATTAATCTGATTAAAAATTGCATTCATTTGACAGCACTAATTATACTAATAATATGGTTCAGTTTGCCTTGCATTCAGACAGAGCTACATTAACCACAGTCTCCTTTTTATATAACCATCTTATTATTTCTATTGGATGAATAGAGTGTATTGACCTCTGCCACCTCTGATCACACCTTTACAGTTTAGATACAGAGATGATGATATAATACAGTATTACCATCAATGAAAACAGTGAGAGCACTGAACGCACAAAGTAGTGATTTTGTTTTAAGAAAACGCCACAGGTGAACAGGAAGAGCAGGGCATGTTTATCGCCTAATTTTGTCTCTTTTTCAGTTGGTTGTACAATACATGTTATTAGGGCTGCATGATTTTGGCCAAAAATAAAATCCCAATTTTTTTCCTCTAAGAACTCAATTTTCGATTTTGATTTTAGCGTAAAACTACAGAGGACAACAGAAGTCAGCATGTCATTTTCATGGGCAGCCTGCAATGTAAGGCACTGCTCATCACCTCAAATCTGTGAAGGTATCACGGAATCCCCGAAAATTTCATGATGGGCTCATTAAAGTGATACTAATGTAAGCCAATGACAGGCATCAGTCTCAGTCATGCGTGCCTGAACCACATAAGATGAGTGATCCCATTGTGGTTATATTTAAACTAGGGGTTCTGTGCATGGAAGAGACCGACCCAGGACATGCTGGAGGGATTATATCTCTGGGCTGGCCTGGGAACGCCTCGGGATTCCCCCAGAGCTGGTGGATGTGTCTGGGCAGAGGGCTGTCTGGGCTAGTCTACTGAGGCTGCTGCCCCTGCGACCCGGATCGCAAGAAGACAATAATAATGTGACAAAAGTAGTTATTTTACACTTATGTGCATGTACCATTGTCTATTAGCAGAGAATACGGATAAATCAGTGGCCTTTACAAATATGGCTAATACTTCATGTCATCTACTGGGGAGAATGTAATCAGTTTTGGAAGACAGTATTCTTGCTTCTTTTGGGGCGACGGGGTACCCAGTATCTAGATCCAGTGAGAAGACCTTGTCAGTGGCCTCCACTGGTTTTACAGGATCTATTAGCCAATCTCCATCCAATCCAGCGACCTCAGGAGACGGAAGGCACTTTGATGCTTCCTCTCGGTTGCCAATGACAGAGTCCTCGCTGCACGCCTGCTGAATCCAACTCAGATGATAATTTGTAGCTAGTGTTTGGCTTAAGTCTTCAGGGACGGTACAGATCCATGCGTAGACAATGTAACATGAGTGATCCTCAGCACAGATTTAAGGTCCGTGGTCATTACATGGACATCTGTGAAAGACCGCTCTCACAGTTAGGAGGAGGAGCCTACGGTAGCCCGAAGGCGCATGGCTCGGAGGCATGACAGAGATGAAATGGATTTGACGATTTTCCTTTTTTAAAAATTGTCTTAATTTAAAAAATCCCATTTTGATTTAACCCTTTCATGCATGAATTATGAGAACCTTAGTCGAGATTTTTTTCCTGAGTGTTTATATCCTTCTTTAGGCATGAAAAAACAATGCGATTGAAATTTTTTATGAACCTATTTTTTCTGGAATTACAAACACCATGTGTTTAATTTTTGAAACAAAGAAACTTGTATTTAAACCCATCATCAGAAAGTGATATACTGTGTGAAAACTATGAAATAAAAACATTTTTCATTCAGCTAATCTGATGTTTTCTCACATTTTAACATACTGTAATTCTAGTTATTACTCACTTCATGGAGATATAATATGCAAAAAAAAAAACATTTTTGATTAAGAAAACTGTTAATTATAGTCTAATCACAATTAGCAACTGATTTAAAACATGTTACTGCAGATCAGGTTTATCAAGAACAGCAAAGTTACAGTAATGGTATGAATTGCAGTGTATGGGATGATGCATAAGTGTCCACTGTACAACAAAACCCACGACTATACAAGAGAACAGCTGTAGAATAACTGTCCACTGTAGTGACCAGTTTGCATGAAAGGGTTAAAATCGATTAACCGCACAGCCCTACATATTATACATATGGATGCACAGCTTTGTTCTTCTGTAGAAAAAGCTGTTCTTTTAAAACAGATGCATGACACAATGAATAAAGAAGCAAAATAAGTGATTTATTCATGTGGTTTGTTTAGGAAATCAAAATGCTAAAGGCTAATCACAATTTTGAGCAGTTAATCAAAGAGTGGTTGTGGGAAACAGTTTGGATGTAACTTAGCCAACCATCCTGGCACATTCCACTTCCTCCCCTTCAACGTCGCACAAAGGTCTAATAGCTGTGGCACTTGAGCTTGATGAAAGCAGGGTGATGAAAGACGAGTTGGCCCTGCTCGCCGCCACTCCTCCACATGTCTGCAGACTCATTACCAGCGAGCGTGTCTCGATAAGCACAGTCCTACACGCTGCATTTCCATACCACTACCTGCTGAGCGCTGCTCACCTGTCACTTTGTACAGCCATTATTTAAAGAGTATACACTGTTCTGACCACTTGTAGGGTAAAAAGGGATTCATATGCTTCTGTTCCAAAGTGGAGCAGATGTTTCTTTCCTGGGAGGTTTCTGTGTTGCTTCCTTTATCGTTTATCATGTCAAAACAAGAGGGCAAGGACATCCAGAACAACTGTAAGTTCTATTTGAAATCCTTAACAGATGTCTCCCACTCTGCCTGGGTGTACTAAAAAACAGCATGAAGTGTCTTATGCAAGACCAGTATTTTATGTATGTGTTGTAAAAGTGTGAATACTGTACATATACTCACCTATGCATTTACCAGTGGCGGCTGCTCGTCTTTCAGAGAGGGGAAGCTCATTGTCGGCTTACATCAGAAAAATTGTCAAGTTATTTAAACATAAATTCGGCCCTCCATTCCTTTTTAAGAAAATGGTCAGTGATCTTATCGTACCAAGTAGGCATCTTTTCCAGGGATTTGATAGCTAGTTCACTCCGACCGAGCCAACAGTATGATTGATTTAACTATCTACAAAACGTTATTAAAGTCAAACAAGAAATGATTAAATTATGTAACTGAAACAAGAAAACGCTGAAATTATGTTAAATTGAAACAAGGAAGTACAATGAGTGTGTTTTATTTACAGTGCAAGAAATGAACAAGTCATTTCGTAGTGGTTTCTCTCTCGATTTCACAGCAGAATGCACGACAGTATTAAACTGAACTCTGTCAAGTGAAGGAGTAGATCTGAAAATGGCTGTCAATCAAACGGGATGCAGCCTTTTGACTGATCCTCCAATCAGCACGTGGAAGCTCGGCATCCAGCCAAGCTCCGCCCACAGCTCCATTCACCCCCAGAGACGCCGAGCGTCCGGGGGTGGGACAACATCGTGGTGTTTATCCAATTACTGTCCAGTTCAGAGTCAGTGAAAAAAACTGTTCCACTCAGTCCCATTGAAGTGCATGGACGCTGAGCGTCTACGACAAATGCACTGAGCAGAGATCGAATGAGAAAACAGCGCAACAGGAATGTATGAGAAGTGAACAACATCGAGTCTGTTGATTTGTGATAAAGCTGATTCTGAACGAAGTCATCTGTGAGATGAACATGTTCTAACACATTTGGAGTCAATGAATTGTCAACATAACTGAACATATTTAACCATTTAATTTTCATAATTTTAGGGGAAGCCGAGCTTCCCTTGCAGTCTATGAGAAAATGCCTCTGATATTTACCATGTATTTATTCAGAAGCTTGGGAAGTATAAAAAGTATTCACTGTGCAGCAAAATGTTCAGTTTGTGTTTTGTTTTTATCTTCTTTTTTTTTTTTTTTTTTTTTTTAATTTTAACGTTGTATAAGGTTGAGGTCTTTTGAAATATTTGATTAACTGTGGGTTGTTCCATCTGCAGCAGTGCATTATATTCTATGAGATCCTCATATGGTTGTTGCATCACTGTCCTGTGAGAACCACATATCTCTACAAAGTCAACTTTCAAGACAAACAGGCCTGTTTTCAGCTTAGTGATAATGCATCCATCCATTTTACGAGCCGCTTGATCCTCCTGAGGTTCATGTTGGTGCCAGAGCCTATCCCATCTGCCATGAGGCATGGAACACCCTGGATTTTATTTTTTTCATTTATTAAGTTTATTTGATAGGGACAATGCAAATTACATAGTATAACTTCTACAAACAAGCTGTAGAAACTGATGATTCACATAAGGAGATTTTAGCTATTGCTAGTTTCCATCTCCAGTCCCTAGTCAGGCTTTTAGCAAAGAAAAAGAAAGAAGGAAAGAGAGGAGGGAAGTAAAAAAAAAAAAAAAAAGGTTGCATAAAATGACAATGTACAATCATGTGTCGCCAGTTCATCACAGAGCGGACATACAGACAAACATTCAATTATCATTTATTTGTTAGATTCACTAATTAACCTATTATGTGCATGTGTTTGGATGGTGGGAGGAAGAACCATTTAGACACAGAGAGAACATAGAAACTCCACACTGATCAACCAAGGGATCTTCTTTCTGCCCTGTGACAATGCATGATGCAGATAATGTAAGAAGGTAGGACAGCCTTTCCATGTAGAGCAGAGGTCTCAAACATGTGGTCCAGGGGCCAAATCCAGCCCGCCAAAGGGTCCAGTCTGGCCCATGGGATGAATTTGTGAAATGCAAAATTACACTGAAGATATTAACCCTTAGAGGTCCATGGTCACGGCTCCATGACTGAATCACATGACATTTTCAACACATTGTGGCGTCGGGAGTCGGTCACGTAGACCACTGGGGACTTGAAACACTCTCCCACTTTTTATTTGATGTTGATAGAGCAAATACGACCGGAGATATGACGGTTTGAAACTGGAACAAACAAACGTGAGTAAAAGTATGAAAATGAGGTGATGGTGGTGGTGGTGGTCATGGTGGTTATATTTCTGACCATATCTTTGGCATTTTTTGTCCTTTTTCAAAACAGAAAAAACTGGCCGAATGTGTGGATTGTAATCCACAGATTGTAATCCACAGACTAAATTAACATTACAGGTAAGGGTGAGAATGACCTGGTGACATGTCCATAATGAATGCCAGCTTCACCCATCGGCAGCTGGAGTCGGCTCCAGAGAAGTGTTATGGAAAATGGATGAGCGGATGTAGGAATGATAACTAATATGATAATACATTTTATCTATATAACGCTTTCGATCAAAGTTCTTTACAACACAGCAACAATAAAAGAGTAAGAGCACAGCAAAAACAGATTCAATAAAATTAAATTAGAAAAATAAAAACAGTTCTAAATAAATACTATACTGAAGGTTAGGCAAGTTAAAGAGGAGAATTTCCTCAAGCCACAAAAGAACATTTTTATTCTTTCTTTCTTTCTTTCTTTCTTTATGTATTTATTTATTTATTTATTCATTTATTTATTTATTTATTAGGGACAGTGCATATTAATGAACATCTACAACGATTGCAGCTGTAAATATGTCCAATTGTAGCAGCAGTGCAGTGGCAGGTGACAAGAAAGACAGCTGACAAAAAGGTGAAACATCATAAAAACACACAGAACAACACAGTGAGGACAATCTACTGATGGTCACAGGCTTGGTTTTCCTTCATCCAGTGTTTAAGTTGTGATTTGAAGGAGGCATATGACTGTATCAGAAACAGTCAACATCCTCATATTTGGAGTTGGTTGTTTTCACTGGAAAAGAAAAAGATGAAAAGTAACTAAAACTGTCAGACAAATGTAATGGAGTAAAAAGAATAACATTTGCCTCTGAGATGTGGAGGTGTACAAGTACAAAGCTGGAAATACTGAAAATATTCAACTAAAGTACATCAAATGTGTACACTCACTGTGATGGAGCGTAACTCAGTGCTTTTACTTAAGTACTGAGTTCCGTCCTATCATTGGTAATCATTACAGCGTACAGAACAAAGCTGTCTTATGTAAGCCGCCTCACGTGACCAGAGCTCCCCTGCGGCCTCCAGTGATTTGTGAGTCCGCACAAAGACCCGTGGCAGGGTTGGATAATACAATGAAAAAAACCCAGCAGGGGTAGGTGAGGTTAGCAACCACAAGCAATTAACGCATCATCTGACAGTGTGAGTCTTCTCCTTCTTGTCTCTCTGCTGAGAGATTTCCGGAGCCCCGTGATGTTGAGCCTTATCGATCTGTACGCTAGAAAGGTCAGCCACTTGGCTCATTGCCGGCACCCCTGTGCTCTGGCATTCACTGGAGCCCTGCATTCACAGGGCTGTGCTTTACTATGCTGGCACCCTGCGACACAAGAGGCAGTGCATAAAGCCTCTGAATACCCCCCACCTTTTTTGTAGAGAAATGTACATCTAACCTTTCAATCACCACTTTTAAGGCAAGGCAAGTTTATTTATATAGCACATTTCATGTACAGGACAATTCAAAGTGCTTTACATAAAACATAAAAGCATCACAGGAGAGAAAGTTAAAATAAAAATACATTAAAATTAAAATATACATTAAAATCATCAGCAATGAAATGTGATTTTAACTTCCTAAGACCCAGCTATAGGTTTTCTGTCCAGATTTGTGGACAAGAGTTTAACAAGTTTATATAAAAAAAAAAAAAAAGAAAAGAATACCGTCCACCACAAAAGACATTCCATAAAAACTGTATAAAAACTGCATCTGAAAAAACTGTTCCATCATGATGTTTCCAATATAGGCACTTATTTAATAAAAAAACTAAAAAAGCTTGTACTTTGCTGACATTTCCTGGATCTCAGGAGGTTAAAGGTCATTTAAAAGACATTATTTAAGAGTTTAAGGGAAAGTTGCAGTAAACAATAATGTTTTCAGGCCTGATGTAAATGAGCTGACAGTTTGAGCAGACCTCAGGTATTCAGGAAGTTTAGTCCACAGCTGAGGAGCAGAACAACTGGATGCTGCTTCACTTTGTTTGGTTCTGATTTTGGGAACACAGTAAACCTGTCCCTGATGACCTCAGGGCTCTGGATGCTTCATAGGGAACTAACAAGTCTAATGTGTGTTTTGGTCCAAGGCCATTCAGTGCTTTGTAGACCAGGAGGAAGATTTTGAACTCTATCCTCTGACTCACAGGAAGCCAATGTAGTGATTTGAGGACTGGTGTGATGTGGTCCAGTTTCTTGGTATTAGTCAGGACTCTGGCAGCAGCATTCTGGATCAGCTGCAACCGTTATTATTATTATTATTGTTACCTCCGCCAAGTGAAACGGCGGAAGTGAAACATGAAATTTTCAGGAAATGTTGATACTGGCACAAGCAACAAATGATTAAATTTTGGTGGTGATGGCGGGGAGGGGGGGGGGGGGGGGTGATCTGCCTTGGCGGAGGTCTGCGCTCTCTAAGTGCTTTTCTAGTTATTATTATTATTATTATTATTATTATTATTATTATTATTATTATTATTTTAAATGTAGGGGTGAATGCGGATGAAAGAAGAACATGTGCATCTACAACCCATGAATTACCATCTGTTGATCCAGTTTTAGTGAGCTTGACCTTTGACCTTTGGCCATCAAAATCCTTTAGTCCAATGATCTGTCCGACATCCCATACTATGTATTACAATCACAATATCTATTCTAACATTTTTCTTACTTTTGTATAACATGACAGAAGAATGCATATTTCTGGACACACTGGTCAGGGAGTGAATACAGTTCCAGAGGCCTCCTTGCCAATTGAGGATACGTAACCTTGGTAACCAGCCAGTCATCACCTCTACTGTACTGCACTGTACTTTGTAACACTACAAAGTGAACTGGCAACTGTGTAATATTGCATGAGTACCACTTGGACTCTGACTGCTTTCAGTCATTGTCCGTTGTCATCACAACTGCAGTGCATTATGGGATAATTATGTAGGCGAAGTTAAAAGTATTCTGACTAAAGATATTGTCTGAAATTGTCATTAGTCAGAATACATTTGTAAACTTTAGGAAAAGTGTCTCAAGCTTACATATTGTTATCAAATTCAATCAAATCAGTCAAACGTTATTAACCCTTTCATGCATGAATTATGGAACCTTTGTCAATATTTCCTGAGTGTTTTTGTCCCTCTTTAGGCATGAAAAAAACAATGCAATCAAGGTTGTTTTTTTTTAAGGAGTTACAAAAATGTCCACTCAGCCGGAGATTATGCATTTAATTTTTGAAGCAAAGAAACACGTATTTAAAACCTAATATCAGAAAGTGATATGGAAAATTATGCAATACGAATGTTTTTAATGCTGCTAATCATATGTTTTCTCACATTTTAACATACTCTAATACTATTTATTATTATATTATATTACTTAACTATTTATTATTCACTTCATGGAGATAATATGCAAAAAAAACCAAAAACTTTTTGTGAAAAAATAAAAAAAAAACAACAACAACCGTTAATTACAGTCTAATTTAACAATTGCTTTACACCCAAACATGTCACTGCAGATCAGGTTTATCAAGAACACCAAAGTTACAGTAATGGACTAAATTGCAGTTTATGGGATGATGCATGAGCGTCCACTGTGTTGGCTGATGTGGAACTATAACAACGGAACCCATGAATATATAAGAGAACAGCTGGAGAATAACTGTCCACTGGAGTGACCACTGTGCATGAAAGGGTTAAATAATATGGCACCACGTCATAACAAAAGTTATCTCATGACACTTTACATTTAGAGCTGGTCTAAACCAGACTCTCAAGCCAGTTCATAGACACCACCACAATCTTCCAGGAGCGTATGTAACATAGTTATTATAGTGGTTTTAATAAATAAAAATGATAAATTGGGAGGTAGTGGCCCCTTGTGGTGCGTGATGTTTGCAAACTATAAGTTCATAGATTCGAATAATGATGTTATTTTTGTAATTATTCTTGATTGGTTCTTTTAGCTTAAGTGTGTTACCTGGCATTGTTTTAGTCGTAGTCCTGGGTTTTGTTTGGTCCTCCGCCCTCTTCTTCTTTGATTTATGTTCATTCTTCTTCGTGTATTTCCAGGTGTACCCCGATATAAAGTCAGGCTCCTCCCCTTCCTCTTCCCTTTTCAAATGTCTTGTAATGGGAAGAAGTAGGTCATCCATTGTTATCCATTGTCATCGTGTATTATTAAGTGATTTTATGTTCCTTTTTGGCATTTAATTTTATCTATATTGTTGTCTGCGTGGTGGTCAAGTGGATTTTGTGTCGACACTGATTGATTGTGCATATGTTTGACAGGTGAACGGAGTGCGTGTGTGAGAGCATGCTAACCGGTGTCTTTTTCATTATAGTTTGGGGCTGGACCATAGTCAGGACTGATTATGTTTTAATTTGCATATTGTCAGGTATGTTTCTCTGTGTTTCACCTTTTTTGAATGTCTTGTAATGGGAAGTATTTGGGGCTGGGCCATAGTCAGGACTGACGGGGGGGGAAGCGGTACAGCAAACTGAACTTGAACTACAACTGTTAAACATAACGTGCCTGCACTTGAAAACTCTCGGCCTTGAGCCCACGGCGAACTTTTGGCACACACGGACGGTCAGACGGACAACAAACTGATGACAATACCCTGTGGTGAGGGCTGAAGGTAAAAACTAGAACTGTTGTTACCAGTATAACTATCCATAATTAGTACAAATACCCAAAACTGTTAATACTACAACTCCAAATACAAGTACTAACATTGGATATACCACTACTGCAGCTGTTCGTACCAACAATAGAAACCTCTACCATCCATGTAACTATGCGATAAACCCTATCACAACTATATTTATAAATGAATAATGATGATGGAGGCAGGAAAGAAGCAGGAGCACAGCAGCAGGCTATGTTTACACAGTTTATGTACGCACTAACGCAACGTGATATCATGACTCACATAAATATACATGCCACTTTTAATTGGCGTGTTATCTGTACACATTATAAGTAGGGATGGGAATCGATAAAAATTTAACGATTCCGATTCCTTATTACCTCCGCCAAGGAGGTTATGTTTTTGCCAGGGTTTGTTTGTTTGTCTGTCTGTTAGTGTGCAACATAACTCAAAAAGTTATGGACAGATTTGGATGAAATTTTCAGGGTTTGTTGGAAATGGGATAAGGAAGAAATGATTAAATTTTGGTGGTGATCGGGGGTGGGGGGGCCCACGGGGGGGGGGGGGGCACTGATCAGCCTTGGCGGAGGTCTACGCTCTCCGAGTGCTTCTAGTTGATTCTCTTACCGACTTGCATGAGGTGAGGGAATAAAAGAGTACAAAGGGTATGTTTGCATTAACTGTCTTTTATATTTCCATCTCAGCACAAGTAATAATAACATATGAGCATATTGGAGGGATTTCCCCCTTTTGAAGAAATGGAAGCTTTGCAAGTGTTCCCAGTCGTCTTTTTGGAGCGTTTCTGCCTCAACACCATGTTGGCTACGTTCTGACCAAAACAATGCAGCGTGCATGTGACATCATCACGCATGCACAACGAAGGCAGAATTGATAAGCAGAATCATTAAGCAGGCAGGTAAATGATTCCATGGAATTGAGCTCCTGGGGATGGGAATCTTTTCTAATTAAAAGCTTTCTGCGTGTTTGTTCACGCTGTGTCAAAGACCACGCACTGAGGGTTAGGGTTACGTGACCCAGAGAACTTGGTGTAAATTGATATGCGATCAAATGGTATTGAATAGGGATGCACCAATACCACTTTTTTCCAGACCGAGTACAAGTACAAGTACTTACATTTGAGTACTTGCCAATACAAGTACCAATATGAGTACTTAATAATACCATTACAGTTCTTAGTTCCTTTTGTAAATGTGCTTTATTGTCATTGTCATCAGTCTGACTGGAACAAAGTGTTGCTACTGACATTTAATCCGTTGGAATGAGCGTTTCTTAATCAATCCACCAGAGGGCGCCACTCTTAATTAACCAAACTGGACAAATACCAAATAGAAAAGTAAAGATTTTTGAGAAGAAGAAAGTCAGTAATAGTAAACATGGAGACGACAGAGGTAATACTAATGTGGATACTAATGCTGATATTGATGAGGGTAGTTGTCATAAATATGTCAGTAGTTTTTCTCTAACTCACACATTCGCTCTTTACCGGTGGTATTCTCCGTCTGGGTAAGCATCCGTGAGCACCTGGATAACAGATGGAATGTACGCAGAGGACGGACAGAACGTTCTGTCTCTATCCGTCTGTGTCTTTAACGTTACTTGCAGTAAGCGTTACTTTTGTCACCATCATTTATTTTGAAAAATCTCCACAGTGCTGACTTTACTCTTCCGCCGCGTACCTACTGCACTTAACTGTGAATGTCACGCTGCCGTAAGTGGTATCGGCGCGGTTGTATCTGAGTACTTTTACGAGTACGAATACAAGTACACATACATGCGAAAGTTCGAAAATGTGTTCGTACAGCACACCAAATGCCATATCAGCTGGTGTGACATACAACATGATTTCATGAGATCAGTCTCACTAACAGTTTCATGCTATAGTGTCAGACATACTTAAAAATTCCTCATTGTCAGGTCTCCATATTATCTGTCTTGTTTTTGTTCTCTCTCACTGGCACAGAGGTGCACACCTGTTCTCTATCACAATTACCCACAGTTTAGAAACCCTGGTGTTCCCTGTCTTCCTCACCGGAAAGTTGTTTATGCAGCCTATGGTGAAGTCCTCCTGGATCGGCTCCTCTACACTCCCAGTAAACAAAGATCTCTACATGCTTTCAGTGACTGCTCTTTTGTTATATCCAGTGGTGTAGTGGTCCCTGGAAAAGTGGGTATACTCTCAATTTTTGCCTTTTAAAAAAAAAAAAGTAGTCCAGAAAAAACGCCATTTTAGAAACAGTGACATGTCAGACTCCTGTATTTAGTTTACCCAAAAATCCGTCAGCGGTATTCACTCACTATTCTAAAATTATCATGACTTGATCAGGAGCAGTTTGTAGGTATTACTGGTCACACAAGCAGCTGCATGAATGGAAATGGATTCAACATGAGGCAAACATAGGATAATGTTAGCCTTTCATAACGTTAGCCTTTCATAACGTTAGCCTACTCACACAGTTGAACTGTTAGCGACAACATTTGTTCTCTAAGTGTGCAGTCATATGTCCAGTAGTTTAAAACAGTGACTTATTTTTGAAACCACCTTAAAACTTACCTCAGAATTATGTATTCCATCAAAGTAGGTTCTCTCAATAAATGTCACTCACTTGAAAGATGTTTATTCTGCCTTACTTGTTTGCATTTCCAATAATCGCGCATCTTTCAATGAGACGTGCAGTGACCTGTCACTCGAATGGGGTGAAACTAGTGCCTGAGGTGGCCAATCAGGTTCCAGAGGTGACCAGCGCTAGTTGGCATTATTTTCCTCAGCATGACTCACCCTACTCTGCCTCTGATTGGCTCATCAATCCTCATGCCTAAAGTTAACCAATCTAATCAGTGAAGGTAAAGAGTACTAGCCAATTCGAGGCAGAGTAGGGCGGGTCATGGCTTCACCATCCAATTTGGCTCAGATACTACTGAATGGTGCACATTAGAGGGATTTAGAAGTGGGTACAGTGGTCCCTCGTTTATCGTGGGGGTTACGTTCTAAAAATAATAGGCGAAATCCGCAAAGTAGTCAGCTTTATTTTTTACAGTTATGAAATGTGTTTTAAGGCTGTTAAATCCCTCACCACACACTTTATACACTTTTTTCAGACAGGCATTAACATTTTCTCACATTTCTCTCTTGTTCAAACACTCTCAAAGTTCAAACCTTAGATTTTAAAAAAATAAGTACAGTATTATAGAATGAAACCAAAGATCAAAACCTGTTTTCAGGACCATTTCAGTTAGCATCTTCCTCTACCTTTGTCGGTGCAGAACATTTCGTCGACATTGTGGGTTTTGTCGGGGAGAAAACTTGCAAACATACAGCACTTCAGACTCACACTGCTAGCGATCGAACATTTATGTAAATTTGGCAAGCCGAATGGATACTGTACAGTACAGGAGCCAATCAGGATGCAGAACACAATGTGCGTTCATACACTGTAAAAAAAAGCATGCAAAGTTGCACTAAAAAAAATCCGCGAAACAGCAAGGCCGTGAAAGGTGAACCACGTTATAGTGAGGGACAACTGTATATCGTTCACGCTTTTGTGTCTTCTCGCTTAGACTACTGCAACAGCCTGTTTACATGCTTAAACAAGAAGGAGCTGGCCCGTCTACAGTTTGTCCAGAACTCTGCTGCCAGGCTCCTGACCCGCACAAACAGGAGAACCCACATCACTCCCATTCTTAAATCTCTCCACTGGCTCCCTGTTCTATATCGTCTTCATTTCAAAATTCTTGTGCTAACTTTCCGGGCTCTACATGGCCAGGCCCCTGCATACATTGCTTCCCTGATCCAGCCCTACAGCTCGACTCGTAGCTTGAGGTCTTCAGGACAGAACCTGCTGATGGTTCCACGCACCTGTTTTAGCACACGTGGTGACAGGTCTTTTAAAGCTGTGGTACCACGTCTATGGAATGACCTGCCTCTACACCTACGGTCCATGGACTCTGTGGAGAGCTTTAAAAAACACCTCAAAACCCTCCTGTTCAAAAAGGCTTTTTAGTCTCCCACCTGACCCAGGGCCCCCACAAATTGATTACACCTTATGTATTCATCATAAAGTACTCCATGTGTCCCCCCCCCCCCCCCCCCAGTCTCTCTATATCTCTATCGCTCTCTCTTTTCTCCTCCTTTACTCTCTCTCTCTCTCTTTAACCCCAACTGGTCAAGGCAGACAGCCATCCTTCAGGAGTCTGGGTCTGCTCGAGGTTTCTGCCGTTAAAGGGAAGTTTTTCCTCGCCACTGTCACCAGTCACAAGTGTTTGCTCCTGAAGGATTCTGCTGGGTCTCTGTAAACTTGATTTGATTCTGATTTGAGTTGGTGAAGCACTTTGTGACTCTGTCTGTGAAAAGTGCTCTATAAATAAAGTTTACTTACTTACTTATATGCAATGCTGACTGAAAAATAAGGACGTATACTCCGGTCTCCCACTGTATACCCTGGACTGGTTATATCCATACAATAACTGGCGTCTTCTCTGCTCCTCCTCCTGGTCTCCTCCACCTGGTTCCCAGACTCCACCACCTCCAACCTGCACAGCCTGCATATCCCCTTTCAGATTCTGCAAAAGGCTCCATATTCCTTCAGCTGTGACATGCATGCTGTTTTAGTCTACTAAAAGCATGGTGGTATGGACATCGCCAAGTGAAGGTTAGTGCCAAATTTAAAAACAAGCTCTTGGGTCATTTCTGAAATCTGGCACTGTAAATGTAATGTGGATAAAAAGACAGACCTTCTTATAAAGATGTGAGGAAGCATATAAAGTTGTTTTGGTGAGTAAAAAATGTCAATATTTAACTGACAGGCATCTTTTTCATGAATATATTTGATCAACTTTAGAAAGGCATCAGCTCTATGTCTGGATAATTAATACCATGTATATGCTGCATCAATCCAAGTTGAATTTCCATTGCCAGGGTAGTTGGTTGTCTGTCTGACCAAGCACATCATCATTACATCAGTGATGAATTATGCAGAAGAAGAATTTTTTTTTTTCCTCCGTAGACTTGGCGACTGCTAAAGAACTCTAAGTGCTGCTTCTCTCAAAAGAACATTAGCCAGTTCTCAGATGCTTGCACTTGGAGCTTGCAGCTTCCTGCTACTTTTTTCTCACCAGTTTCTTATCCACTGCTTCTGCATCGCTAGATAAGATTAATAGACTACAGTAATTAATTCCCTGGCAGGAAGGCAAGGTTTAAAAAATCATTTTCATTCAGAATAAACCCAGAATATGGTAACATTGCTCAACTGATCATCTCTCCGCTGAGTACAACAAAACATTGGCGGCAGACATCTGAGACTGGTGTGTCAGTTTTTGTTTGGCATTCAGGCTCATATGTGTGGAAGACCATCACAATTAACTTAGCCAGCCAACAGTGCTGTGAGTGATGAGGCGTTTAATTCACACATGACTGTATGCAGACAGCAAGGGATCTGTTCATTTGACTTGCATTACTGGCCCCTTAAGTGAAAAAAAGCCCCTCAAGAGAAGGCAGAATTCAATTTAATCATACACTGTGAAAAGTCATGTCGGTGTCTTAAGCACTGTGAGTCAGAGGCACATCAAGGTGGAGGATTTATTTCCCCTCATGGCAAAACGATGAGAAACAAGCAATCTTACTCGGTCATTTCTGAACTTTTAGAGTGAGGATTCCGCTGTGGGTAACACATGTACCCGACCTGCTCATGAGTGTATACACATGAATTCTGTGGTGTGCCAAAGCGCTTTGGAGGCCGAGGCTCTGTATGTGCTGGTCTGAACAGCTTCAGGATGAAAGCACTGAAATCTGTATAGAGTGAAGACCATAGTAGATGAAGCCCCTGTTATGTCACTGACATGAGTCACATTTCCACTGACCCTCAGATGGGCTTTATGCACAGCCCCACTACCTCCTGAACTTAAACCAGCTCCTTTATTTCCTGTTGTAAACACGCAGCAAGCAATAAATCTCAAAAACCACAATTTATTTCGGTTAATGAACTACTGCAAAAAGAATCTACCATCAAACACACATTTCACCACAGAGAGAAAAAGAAAAAGCCTGCCCAAAAAAAAGGAGTTTCCTTTATTACTTTTTATAGTCTTTAGTGACTCTTTGAGACTCCCATTATTCAATGATATCATTCGTCGTACGCCTATTATTGGTTAATGGTAGTTACTGGGCAGAACATGTCAGTCACTCCATAAGCTAATTCTAAGAAAAGCACATGCTTTTGCATGTGCACAGTTCTTGCTTAACACCTGTACTATTAGGCTAGCATTTCTTGACCACAAAAATCCCCTTAGTTCATAATCTGGTTTTTCTGCTCGACTCTCTTTACCACAACTACTTTCTAAAGCTATAAAATTAGATCTTTCTCATTGCAACTGACCTTTTCTCTAAGTTCAGCATAGGCAGGTGTGAGTTGATCAAAACCACACACACACACGAATCAAACCTGACATTGACTGTTCAGTACAAATAAGGATACATCTGCAAAAATAAAAGAATCTTCAAGCAAAACATTTTCTCCATTTTGGTTCATGATGTATGATGTCCATCCGACATTTTAGAACTAGTCAAAGTCACACATTCATCTCCCATTTAATACGATCCGTACAACACTGTCCTTCATTATTGGACATGTAACCCACTCTCAGGTAAGTACACCTCGATCTAGGTTCATGAGGAGCAGACTTCAGGTGCAATGAGCCACACATACACCAAGTGTAAGTTACACTGACTGTAGTTAGAAAATTGTATGACTGAACACGGTACATACATCTGCACATACAAAAGAACTGGGCCCTTTTGGAAAAAAATAAAATAAAATAAAGCGTCCTTTAAGTTGAAGTTGTTGAGTTGTGCTGCGTTGGATTTGTATGGAGCAAAGTTCTTTCCAAACCTTTTTTTTTTTTTTTTTTTTATTGGCACAAAGCAAATTTACGTATCAGGAATGGTAAAATATTACAGAAGAGTAATACAGAAATACATTTGGTGACATGGTGGAATGGTGAAACAGAACTATTGCAAATATCTGAAACAAAATAAACAAAAAGATTAAGACATTTGAAGTGTAATAAAAAGAGAGAAACAGAAAGAAAAATAAATTTAAAAAAAAATCTAACTGGACAATAAGGCACAAAGGACTAAGGCAAGATACAATTAAAAGAGCAAGGACTTAGATAAACTAGAATAAAGTTTCTGGCTTTTTTGGACATATTTATAATATACTGAAGAGATCTGTAGTACTTGATAAAATCACATATAAACAAATTAAAGGAGGGGTTTGTTGTTCTTTCCAATCCTTGGTTTAAGTGTAAAGTCAAATAGTCGGTTAAACTAAGTCAAGGTCACATCCAAAGTTGGAGTTGCTGGTACAATCCTACCACAAGACAGATAGGGCATCCGACTCCTCAGTGGACAGGATTCAGTGTTCAGAAATCAGTCTGGGTTGGCTCACCATCTATTGAGATTAGTGAATCTTCAAGGAGTTTCAAATCCAACAAAAAACTTGACCGAGACAAGGTCGAACAAGGGAAAACTCGACGTTTTCAGTGATTCTCTAGATAAACAGCGTTCACACTTTTACAGTTCTTCTATCACAGGTTCTTTTCCACAAACTTCAGTGTTTTTATCAACTTTTTCCTCACTTTTAACAAAGTTCAGTTTCACAGGAAACAGCGAAACATGGCGTGTGCAACATGTCCGTTCTTCTCCTCTCTCGTCTGCTTCCATCTACGGGAAATCAACAAGAGTGCATCACAAACCAGCATTGTTTCAAAATAAAAGCACCTATATGTAAATTACACAGTAAAGGTTTTACTTTATCAAAGTGATGTTTTTAAAGACAACTTAATTCCAAATGAAGTTTCTTATAGAATTAAGACCTAATCTATTTATTATTGTTTCTATTCTTAACCCTGTTTATCAGCTGGGTTACAGACACACATTAATCCAGGTGTGTCTGCTACTGCAATTGCTATTGCAACAGCTGTGTTCAGGAACACCTGGATTAATCAGTGTGTCCAATAATGAAAGACAGGAAATAAAGGGGCTGGTGTAACTTCAAGAAGTAGTGGGGCTGTGCATAAAGCCCATTGCATGAATATAACTTGTGCATACAAATTTGTCTAATAGAAAAACGACAATTTCGCCAAATCTCTCATTTTGAAAAGGTTTTGCGCTGGTAAGAGGTGGTTTTTTGGGTGAAGCCAGATCAGTATATCACTCTAAACTGCAATGGAAAGACCTTTTTGTGCAACTAGTGAACAAAAAAAAACGGATGTTGATGGATGTTTACAAGAAGAAGAAGAAGAGTTTTAAAATAATCATAGCATGGTGTGCACACACAAGGAAACCAAATCCTTTTTGAATTTAGTATGGGATAGAAGGCTAACGAGCATTCTAGATTCAAAACAACAGATATTTATGTTCATTGCCATGTTTATGAAATGACTTCTTGTGACATCTCACGATAATAAATAAACAAATCATCGCATCTGAGATTTAATGGAAAAACTGACATTATGCACTTCTGTTTTTTCAACACTTAATAAATATTGGTAAAGTTTTGCACATATGTCCAATGGAAAAGCAACTATGGAGGAAAAGCCCATGTCAGTGAAAGGCAAGTTCTTGGGTTATTATTCACAAGCCAAAATGCTCGTGTTGTTGATATAACAGTGTACACTTAAGTATTTCCTGATGTAAACTGTGGTAATGTTTGTAAATGTACAAGGCTACCAGTATCAGAATATCAGTTTGAACAAATTTACACATTACTCTAGGCCAGGGGTGTCAAACTCATTTTCTTTCAGGGGCCACATTCAGCCCAATTTCATCTCCAGTGGGCCAGACCAGTAAAATGATAGCTGCAAGATAAGTAAAATTATATTATGATCAGGTTTACATCTACAAAGTTTCCTTAAAAATCTGAATAACATGAACAACTTGAATTGTCTTAAGAAAAACAAGTGCAATTTTAACAATATTCTGGCTCGGTTTATCAGTTTATCATTTACACATGTGCATTACAATCACAGAAAACATTTATTAACAGGCAGAATATTGGTGAAATTTAATTTACTTTTCTTAAGACATTTCCGTTTCTTCATATTTGTTCAGGTTATTCACATTTTTTTGTAAAAGTATAGTTTGGTAATGTAAGCATTTTCATGTAATTTTACTTTTTTACACCAAAAAAATAAAGAGAAAATGTGGGGTTGTCATTAGTTATAGGTTATTATGATAATATTTTACTGGTCTGACCCACTTGAAATCTAATTGGACTGTATGTGGAACCTGAATTAAAATGATTTTGACACCATTGATTGTTATTATCTTCAGTGTAATTTTTGCATTTCACAAATTCAACCCGATTGGACCCTTTGGCGGACCAGATTTGGCCCCCGGGCCGCATGTTTGACACTTGTGCTCTATGCGGAGGCTCGTTTGTACAGGTTAACTGGTCGATCTAAATCACATGCAGGTGTGAATATCAGAGTAAATGATGTTAATCTGTATATGTCAGCCCTGTGATGAATTGGTAACATGTCCAGGATGAACTCCACCTTCACCCACGGTCAAATGGAAAAGGCTCCAGCACCCTCCATGATCCTCCAGAAGGTAAAGTGGTTCGGAAAATGAATGAATGAATGAATGAAGCTTGACTGCAATATTGTGGACAGGATTATTTCTATGCATTTAGTGTTTGTATTGGAATTTGTTCAAAAGCAGAAAAGATATTGATCAGTCTGTTTTACAGTACTGCATAGAACAAATGAAAAAGATTCACCTGAGAGCAAAACATCAGTGCAAGACATTAAAAAAAAAAGTAGAGGGAGAGAAATGTATAAAAAAAAATACATCACAGAGAGGCTATTTTCAGACTGCAGCCAAATGTGGAGCAAATCCGATTTTTTTCCACTATTTGACCTGTATCTGACCTGTTAAAGACAGTTTGAATGGCACAAATCCGATTTTTTCAAATCCGACCCAGGCCACTTTCATATGTGGTCCTAAATCGGATACATATCGGATATTTTGCAATGCTAGGTCACATTTATCCATCAGTACAGCCTGACTGCAACACACTTGTGAACAGATATAGGTCGCTGGTGATGAGTGTCTTGTCATGACAGTGTTACGTAGAGGCGGTCACAGATATATTTAAATGTTCTTCTTGTCATTTGAAAATTCTGAATGAAGTCTGTGTGAGTGAAGCCGCTAACATCACTATCCCACCACTCCTGACTCTGACTCCACATCCAAATACTCTGTTGCACAGACGTAGCAGCCATTGCACCACAAAAGGCCAGAGCAGAAAACCTGGCTCTCCTCTTTTTTAATCTACTTAAAATTATTTGACTGTAATGGGCCTGACTTCGGTTGTAGAGGAAGTTTATCAGTACCACACACACACCGATACGAGATGCCTCCATATTTACTTCCGTAAACACAGTGCATGCTGCGTGGTCACGTATTATGTCAGGACCTCTTTTGCTCATGCAGGTCACTTCAGGGTCACATTCAGTTCAAACTAAGAACTGATAGAAGTCGCATTTAATTTGTAATATGAATGAGCACACAAAAAAATCGGATTTCACAAAAAAATCTGAATTGCGCATTAAGACCTGCTGTCTGAATGTAGCCAGAGAGAAGATATGCTCTGTTCTAGAATATAGTTATGACATGTTTTCTTCGAGCATGTTTTCATTTCATGACCCTACTGTAACAGAACATGTCATAACTACATTGTACAGTAGAACATTACTGTGTTTTAGAATAGAACAGGACATAACTATGATGATGATGGAAAAACAGCACTAAAAATATCAGTATTGTTTCTTTCATCTGATTGAGCAGAGCAAATACCTCTTCTTAAGCACCACCTCTTACATTATTTCAGTCTGATTTAAAGTTCTTTAATGAGGATCTTAGTGTGCTCATTGTCAACAAACCCAGACACTCAAACAGGTGGTAACAGGTGGTCTTTATCTGGATCAGCAAGTCCATGCTGGAAAACTAAATCCTGCTGGCAGACACCAGGATGGGGCAGGATGACATTTACATTGATGATGAAGATATGAGCTCATATGTTGTGTGTTTGTTGACAGCGGGCACAGAAAGGAGGAAAGGGATGGCAAGAGCAGGAAAGTTAGCAAGTAAAATAACAGTAATGTTTTATGTTGGAGATTATGTGTAATTATACATGATCCTAGACCAAATGGCTTTAATTTGTGGATCAGGCCTGGAGTCTGGACGGAAATCTTTAAAATCACAGATTTTGTGGTCTGTTTAGCTTTGTAAAATACAGTATGACCAACAATTTTGAACTCATTAGTTGCTTTTCCATTGACCCTCAATTTGCGCAATATAACTAACACATAAAAATTTACCTAATGGAAAAACGACAATTTCGCCAAAAGTCTAATAGAGGTGGTTTTTCAGGCATAGCGCAAATGGTATATCACACAAAACTGCAATGGAAAGAGCTTTTTTCACAACTAGAGTAAGGTGCATTAAAAAAAATGTATGTTGACGGACGTTACAACAAGTGAAGAAGAAGAAGAAACATGTCGCAGTATGTGTGGACACACCAGGAAACCCAATCATTTTTTAATTCAGTATGAGATAGAGGGGTAATATATAATAATAATGAATATATCTGTAAATCAACACCATATTTACGTTCGTCGCAATGTTTATGGAATGACTTCTCGTGTCATCTTGCGATTAATAAATCATCGCATTTGTGATTTAATGGAAATACTGACATTATGCACTTCTATTTTTTTGACATTTGGTAAATATCGGAAAAATCTGTGCATTTTATTTCACTGAGTAATATGAAAATCAAAAACTTAGGTTTTATAAATATTGTATCAAATGTAAATATTGTAAGTTTTTAGAAATATTGTATTGGAAAAAATTTGAATCTATAAAGACATAAAGAGCCACAGATCCTGAAACCATCTACTGATCTTTAGATCAGTAGATGTTTAATAAGTTCTGATCCACTAATCTTATCAATCCATGTAAATAATTGGTGTAAAATACAGTTTGTCATCTATTCATGGTCATCAGATATGACCCATTTGGACGTTCAGAGGCTTCGTAGTGAATGTGGAAACACCGTCATCTTCTACAACACTGACTCACCAGTAAAACCCATGAATTTGGACAAATGACTAAGGATGTAGTTTTTTAGTTATTGATATCTTTGCTGAAAAAGTCAATTTTTCTTCAGTTTCCTCTGTTTCTAATATAACCCTCAGTTTAAATCTGAGCTTTTATGAACATCAGAAATACAGGAAAATACCTGGTTTTCACTGAAAAACTGCAAAATACAGAGCATAATATTATAAAAAACGGTGATAAATCATTTAAGAAAGGTTAATCTTCCTCTTGTGTTAGGGCCGGCACTGACCCATTTTAGGTTTTAAATGCATAAATGAACCACATGAAACTTGTTTATTGCATCAAAGCTTTTTGACTTTGTCAGGAACCTCCATTTCAACAAAAAACTAAAAAAAAAATTTCACTAAATGATTTAATGCACTGGTTGAAATTATGACCTTTGTGTTGTTAGGGTCAGTTTCAACCCAGTTATAAAAATAAGATTATAAGACAATAATTAGAGCCAAAACTGAAATCATACATGCACTGTCAACCAACACACTGACAGCCAGCTCCTCTAACAATCGTGAGTTTTAGGGGATTCTCATTTTGCCTTGTTATCCAGTTTACCTGCACAAAAACAAAACAAACAAAGACGTGCATGTCCACACATGTGAGGTCTGGTGAGTACAGAGTTGGTGAATTACAGACATCAAAGGGTTTACTTACAAAAAAAGGGCCCAGAAGCCCACACCAAAGATATTAAAACCAATATTTTTATGGATAAGGAAGACTATCAAGGTAACCAAGAGATGAGAAACTAATTGGATGATAGATAATTGTTTTTAGTGTATTTTACAGCTGATATAAGACATTGGTCAAAACCGACCCTTAACATAAAAGATGGTAACAGAAAGTGTCCTGTAAAATTTACGGCCGCAGGTAGGAGACATCTCTGGTCTGTTTGACGGTCTTCCCCAGTTTTATTTATGTCTCTGTACTCCCATCTATGTAGTGGAACTTTGTTGAGTAACAGTCACACAGAGCCAAAGACAAACTCAGAGATCGAGCAGAATTCGAGCCGCATAAAGTGTTTATTCATGCACAAAATAAACACTGAGTTGACATCTGCAGAAACAACTGACTTTTCGCTCTGGGAGACCACTTTTATTGGACCAAAAGTAGGTTGGGTTTTAGTTATAGACCATATCCCTACGTTCCCCTTTTATCATATTTTGAACATTAATCTAGTCACGTCAGAAGCTCTCCTTTTTAAGCTTGTCTCCGATAGAGTAAGGTCTTTTTGGTGTCTGTCAGGAATGGTCCAATCATATACATATGCAACTAATTCCCAGTATTTAATTATCATATATAAATATGCAACTTTTTCCCAGAAAATGTCAGGTACTTCCCAGAATGTTCAAAAATTTCCACTCACGTGTACTTCTTTTGTACACCACGTTTTCCGAAATTTTCCATGAGCTCATATGTTCTTTCTGCCCGCCCCGTTTTGTAACTTTGCATAAATTCACGTGTTCTTTTGATGGCTACACGTGTTCGTTCTTTTGTGGGTCTCCCAGGAAAAAAAGTCAACTACTCTTTTACAACCATCACATTACACTGAGATTTAACTTTTGGCATGCAAATGAATACTTTTTGAATATAAAATGAATACTTTTGATCAAACGAATATAAAAATGAATACTTTTGATTATATGTATATAAACTGAATTCTTTTGATTATAAACTGAATACTTTTGATTATAAACTGAATTTTTTTGATTATAAACTGAATACTTTTGATTATAAACTGAATACTTTTGATTACAAACTGAATACTTTTGATTATAAACTGAATACTTTGATTATAATACTGAATACTTTTGATTACAAACTGAATACTTTTGATTATAAACTGAATACTTTGATTATAATACTGATTTCTGACACCACAAAAGCTAACACAAAGAGAGAAAAATTCATTTGGGAAGTGACATAAAAGTAGCACTGGGTCTTCATGGGTTAAAAATCCAGCTTTCAGTCAAATGGCAGCAACTTTCCTCACCGGAGAATCCCATGACCATAACCTGAAAGTCTACAACAGCTTCAGGTCCACTGTGTAGGTTTAAGTAGTCAGAAGAGACGAATAACAAGTCAAAATCGGATGTTCATTTGACTGAATTGGACAATATCTGACTGAATATCTAAAAACACAGCATGCAAAAGGTAAAATAAATCCACCACATCATTTTGTCCAAAGGAAACATATACTGTAAATTTCCCCTGGGGGAGAGGCAGTCCATTTAGCAAGCAATCAAGTAATCTGATGGAGTGAAATGAATGGGAGAGAGGTGGAATGGTTAATCGCCTGTGGAAGCATTTTATCTCGTAGGAACGCATTAAAGAGATATTCTGTCGATGTAGGCTACGTTGGGGGAGGCTGTGAAAAATCACAGTCTTCCGGGGTGTGAATCAATGTGACTCTGGTGTTCTCTTTAGCAGAATACGTCATTTTTTTGGCCCAACAGAGATTTGTTCTTCAACACTTTTCCAAAAACTGCATCAATCAGGGGAAAGACAAAGTACAATAGGAAGGAAGAGCAGTACAGAGACGGCAGAATGTGCAGAATCAACCTACAGGAAAATGTGCACATGATCAGACACCACAGCAGCGAAGATTCCTATTTATATCCAAATACATGTCAGCTGCATCAGAAATCACACATGCTCACATTTCCAAGCTCTGCCGCCTCCATTAGCTGCTGGAGAGGAAAGAGTGACAGACTCCGGTTTTTGGTGGACAAGTGTGATATGTGCCGTGACTGTTCCTCTCTCTCGTCATAATCACATCCATCAGCAATGTCACCATAAACACTGGTAAGATAGTAAAAATACTCAGGGTGCAAGTCAAAATAAGACGTAGAATAACATGATCCACCAAATATCAATTTCACAAACCATATGTACAGTAGTAGTGAAAAGCAAGAGAATGTGTAGTTAACATTGCCTTTAATTACACGTATAATGCTTATCCATTAAAACAGTCATTCTCACCTGGTGTGTCGCAACCCAAAAGTGGGTCACAAACCCGTTTCCAGTGGATAATGAGCCATTCTCTGCACAAACAATAATGTTAAGAAACAAATCTGTGCTTTATTTTTTATGGAGTTGAGCGCCATCCATTCATACCTCCCAACAGTAGGTGGCGGAAATGCGCTGTAATGGTGATTAAGACTGTACATTTCACAGCATAAAAGAAGACCCAAAAGATTCGATTTTTTTTTTTTTCAACTTTATTGAAAATATATAGGTATTCAAAACATAGAAATTTTGAACAAACATCAAGATGTCAAAAGGAAAAAGCATCTAAACAAATAAATTAAAATAATGCAAAGACTTAGAGACACGACGCAATAAGAAGAATAGACAAATAATGATAACAAAAACTTAAAATATACAGATCTAAGACAAATAAATAAATAAATACATCAACGAGTAAGTTCAATCCATTGTAAAGATTTCTTTAAAAATTGCTGGGGTGTTAGTGCTTTTTTTGTTAAAGATACATTCCATTGATTTAATATATTTTTCAAATTTCATCAGAAAGACTTTAAAATTTGGCTGTGTTTTGGTATATTTATTTTTGTGTATATGAAATTTTCAAAATAAAATTATCAGATTAACAATAAATTCTAAATTTGAAAATGTCATGTACAAAATATGTAAGTACATTTTGAGATGTTATAGTTATATTTTCATTACTTTAAGATATGATGTAGTTTTCAATTTTAGACCAGAAGTCAGAAGAGTGCACACAAAGAAAGAATAAGTGTAAAGTAGTTTCAGGATAAGAATGACAGTAGTTACATATTTCTTCAATGTCAGAAAATTGAGATAAAATTGCATTAGAGGGATATATGTTATGTAAAATCTTGAGATGTATTATTCTAATTTTGTTTGTAATACAGTATTTATAAGGTAAGGTCCATGCTTTTGACCACTCAATTTTACAAAAAGTTGAACTCCAGAATGCTTTACCCAAAAGATTCTATTTAAATCAAAGCAAACTCAGGTATGACACCGACAGTATCAGATATGGTTTTACTTACATTGCGGACAAAAACCTCAGTGTGTTTAATGCATGAATAAGTGGCTGAATGCACATTTTTAGTTTTGGATAAAATGTACCTCATTTATTATTAATGGGAATATTTCCATATTAAGCATCACCACCTGCTCGTCATTTTGGTTTATCATTAAACTTGTATTCTGTGGTTTCAGTCTGTATTAGCTAAGGTTCAAAACGCACCATCTTTTTATTAAAGGAGTAATATTTTGCTTTTTTTAAAATGGAATTATTATGATTAAAACATTTCCCTGTGGTCTACATAAACAGTGAATGCTCTGCTTGGGTCTGAATTCTTCATTAATTCAACTCCACAGGTCCATCTTCAACCCTATTTCTGAGTAATGACACCAGAAAAGTGGTTTTGAGCACTGGCCCTTTAAATGCACGAGCCACTTCAGGCCCCGCCCCCTCCAGGTTGTTGGCTGTGCTGCTCTGTCCCATTCAACCAACAACTGAACAATTTAGGTAATGGGCTCAAAGTTTGGACATATTTTCAGTATAGACTACAACCACTGCAGCTGACAAACAATTGTGGCGCATTCAGAGAAATATTCATTGGAAGTCTTGACCTTATATGTGCAAATGTCATGAGGTAACTAGTTATCAAGCATAACAAAAAACTAGAAAAGCACTCGGAGAGCGCAGACCTACGCCAAGGCAGATCACCATCAAAATTTTATCATTTGTTCCTTGTGCCAGTATAAACATTTCCTAAAAACTTAATCCAAATCCGTCCAAAAGTTTTTTGAGTTTTCTTGCTAACAGACAAACAAACAAACAAACAGACAGACAAACACAGACAAACCCCAATGAAGACATAATCTCCATCGTTCCTTGGTGGAGGTAATTAAGAAGGAATTGAAACAAGTTGTAGAAATCCATTCGATTTTTGCCAGAATTAATGTAAAGATAGCTTTGCAGCACCTGGACAGTTCAAATTCAAACTTTTTGAACTATTAGGGTCCAAATACACAAATCAATGAACCAAAGACTAATAAAAGTGGGTTTAGCAAAATATGACCTCTTTAAATAAATTTGAGAGGTTAAACTTTTTTCAGTTTGTCATTGAGGGGTAATAGTGGATCCTAAAACCAGACCAGTTCAGAACTGCTGCAGTAAAACATCAGTTTGCTTGGGTGCCACAGTGGTTCAAATGTTCGAGCATTTAGACTATAGGTACAGTGTCCTGGGCTGGATTCAAACCTGCAACCATGAGCTGTGTGTCATTCCAATACTCTCATTCCTCCATCTACTGTGTGTCTCCACTTCATCAATCATATAACGGCAAAATGCCCAAAAATAAATATAAAGAAAAAGCATCATTCTTCAAATTTGTCACAAAACTGATGATGAAGTATCAGACTGTTAAAATACATAATTAGAAATAAACACTGTCACTCCCAACTCATCACATACTGCGGTTTACCCCTGAATCATCATTTTTCATGAGGAATCTGTCATTTTTATACACAGGCTATTCTAAAAGACATCTCGACAATGCCAAGTATATGGTTTTTAAGTATGAAAAAATTGGTTCTGGTTGTTGTTTGGGTCATGAAAGATAAAGAGGAAAAACATAGAACTAAAAAAAAATTATTCAATTTAACTCTTAGAGACCTTTAACTATTTTTGTGGTAACTTCCAAATGAATCTTTCTCTACATTCACCTTTTTCAGAAGTGATTTATCACCCTTTATTAAAATGTCATCCTCAGCATTTTGCATTCTTCAGTGAAAATCTATTTTCCTATAGTTAACGCACTGATCATGCAGATGTTCATAAAATGTCAAAGTTCAAAAGTCATTATATCAAAACAGAGAACACTGAAGAAAAAGTGGCCTGCTCACCAAAATACTATATCATTAACTGAACATAAAAACAAGTGTCTACAAGCACTGTTTTGTCAAAACTACATCGGTTTTATTGGTGAATCAATGTTGCAGAATGTGACAGAAGTCGCTTTTCCATTGACCCTCAAATTGCACAAATATAACTTACTCATAAAAATTTACCTAATGGAAAAACGACAATTTCGCCAAAAGTCTCATTTTTCGATCAAAAGTTTTTGCGCTAGCAAGAGGTGGTTTTTCGGGCGTAGTGCAAATGGTATATGATGTAAAACTGCAATGAAAAGACCTTTTTTTCAACTAAAGTCAGGTGAATTAAAAAAACGGATGTTGATGGACGTTACAACAAGAGAAGAAGAAGAAACATGTGTGGACACACCAGGAAACCCAATCATTTTTAAATTCAGTACGAGATAGAGGAGTAATATATAATAATAATGAATATATCTATAAATCGGGGCGACACAGTGATGCAGTGGATAGCACTCGCGCCTCACAGCAAGAAGGTCCTGGGTTCCATTCCAACACCAGTCGACGGGGGGTGGGACCTTTCTGTGTGGAGTTTGCATGTTCTCCCCGTGTCTGTGTTGGTTCTCTCCGGGTACTCCGGCTTCCTCCCACCATCCAAAGACATGCACTGATAGGTTAATTGGTTCATCTAAATTACCCAAAGGTGTGAATGTGAGAGTGATTGTTTGTCTCTATATGTTCAGCCCTGTGATGAACTGGCGACTTGTCCAGGGTGTACCCCGCCTTCGCCCCTATATAGCTGGGATAGGCTCCAAGCGACCCCCGTGACCCTAGTGAGGATAAAGCGGGTTCAGAAAATGAATGAATGAATGAATATCTGTAAATCAACACATATGTACGTTTGTCGCCATGTTTATGGAATGACTTCTCATGTCATCTTGCGATAATAAATAAACAAATCATTGCATTTGTGATTTCATGGAAAAATCAACATTATGCACTTCTGTTTTTTCGACATTTAGTAAATATCAGCAAAGTTTTGCGCAGATGTCCAATGGAAAAGCAACTAGTGTTTGTTTGTGTGTTTGTTTGAAAGCATTGTATTAGTGATTTGGCCATCACCATGTTGGCTTTTTGGAGCCACAAGGGACTATATTTGGGAAAAAGGGGTAAAATTATAGAAGCCCATAGAGTCAGAGGTGAGATAATGCTTACTGAGTTCAGCTGAGTTGAGGTAAGGTGAGTACTAGCTTACATGCATGGGTAAAACAGTAAAACTTCATCAAGCATTATAAAAATAAGTCATTTAACACCCTTGCTGGTGAAACCTATTGTCCACAACTAAACTCAAACTGTCTGTCAGGAAAAAATTCTTTGTTAAATAAATCAAAACTCTGACTCAGCAGAAGCTGTCATACAGACCTGTCAATCAAATCCTGGGATGGCAGAAATCAAAGTCTTCTATTAGACCAGGGGTCACCAACCCTGGTCCTCCAGAGCTACTATCCTGAATGTTTTAGATGTTTTCGTCTTCTGGCACATCTTATGGGTTGTTATCAGGCTTCTGCAGAGTTTGATGATAGGCTTATCATTTGAATCAGGTGTGTTGGAAGAGAGATACATCTAAAACATGCAAGATAGTAGATCTAGAGGACCAGGGTTGGTTGACCCCTGTATTAGACTTTTGATCTGAGTAACACCAATAATTTAAACATGGACCAACAGATCATTTATTAGAGGTTCCAACAGATGAAACTGGAATAAAATTACTGAATTTTTAGAGACAAGTTCAATGTACATACATGACAGCTAAGGCTTTTTGGAACTGCCCCCAGTGGCCATCAGTGCTATTTCAACTTGTAGATACTTAGACCTTAACTCTTTCGGTGCCAGACAGTTAAGGGGCTAAGAGGCCTTAAAAGTGCCACAGAATTTGGCTGTTTTTCAGTATTTCGCATCGTTTTTATAATATTTGAAGAATCCTGCAGGAAACCGCTCGGTAACATCCGACCGATTGCTGATTAGATTCAAAACGCACCGGACGCAGCCGATTCATTATTGATTGTAATTTGCATAATTTATAATAATAATAATAATAATAATAATCTTTGTTTATATAGCACTTTTCATACATTAAAAACTGTAGCACAAAGTGCTTTACATATCAGTTTAAAAATCAGTACCGCCCCCCACCCACCCACACCCACTCACCCGCACACACACACACACACACACATACATGCAAACCCACAAGCTCACACATACTTAAGAAGACTGACTGAACACGGGTAGACCAGAACAAAAATGTACAAGTAAAAGTAAAACATCAATTTAGGAGGCGCTGTCTCAGGGACCCGTCCGCACCAGGAGGCAGCCACCGACCCCGGCGACCAGGCACCAGCAACACAGCCCCGCATCCCAACTAGTGGGAGAGGGCCAACTGGGACCCCCACCCACCAGAAAGGAGCGGACCCCAGTGAGAGAAGGCGCCACAGCCCCCGGAGTCCACAGCCGCCCCCCGGCATGGAGGGCTCCCTCTGATGAAACACCGGAGAATAAGAAACATTAAAAAGATATAAAAATATTATTCGGTCGCGTGACCTCAAATTCCCGTCTGCTTGGTCTCAAAAGGGGGACACAGAAAGAACGTCATCGAAATGTGAGAAGGAAATGGGGGTGGATGGTTTGTTTGTACACAAATGTGGCGTGTTCTCCAAAGCCGATCTGATCGGCCCGTGGCACTTTACAGGTTGTTTTCGTAAAGCCGATTTAATCGGCCCATGGCATTGAAAGAGTTAAAGGGGTCATATTTAGCTAAACCCACTTTTATTAGTCTTTGGTACATTTATTTGTGTATTTGGACCCTAATAGTTCAAAATGTTTGAATTTGAACCCTCCAGGTGCTGCAAAGCTATCTTTATATTCATTTTGGCAAAAATCAAGTGGATCTCTACAATCTGTTTTAATTCTGGTTTAATTTGTTACATTTTATATGGGTCAAAACACAGTAATGTTGCCCTGGGTGTCAGAAAATGTTTTGTTTCATTGAAATTTTAAATTCTTACTTCATTTTAGAAAACAACTAAAACTTTCACATAATGTAAGTTTCATTAATAAACACCCAGTACTTTTTCTGCCTCTCTGACAGGACACATGGCCATATTGACCTAGGTCAGAAATTTGGTTATTTTTTCATGTTTTTATTATTCAAATATGTTAAACTAAGTAAAAGTAATAGTTTAACATAGAAATTGCCACCTAACACTAATACTGTGGAAAAATTATTTCGTAAAATAATAATAACTAGAAGCACTCGGAGAGCGCAGACCTCCGCCAAGGCAGATCAGTGCCACGGATATGGATGAAAATTTCAGGAAATGTTGATACTGGCACAAGGAACAAATGATTACATTTTGGTGGTGATCGGGGATGGGGGGGGGGGGGGCACGGGGGCCTGCTGATCTGCCTCGGCGGAGGTCTGCGCTGTCTTTTCTAGAACAGCACTCGTAGAGCGCAGACCTCCGCCGAGGCTGATCAGCAGGCCCCCGTGCCCCCCCCCCATCCCCAATCACCACCAAAAGTTAATCATTTGTTCCTTGTGCCAGTATCAACATTTCCTGAAATTTTCATCCAAATCTGTCCTTAACTTTTTGAGTTGACGGAGGTAATAACTGAAAATATGTCCAAACTTCGAGCCGACTACCTAAAATGTTCAGTTGTTGGTTGTATTATTGAACACAAGTGGCTGAATGGGACAGAAGGCCCGGTCAACAACCTGGAGGGGGCGGGGCCTGAAGTGGCTCATGTGCATTTAAAGGGCCAGCGCTCAAAACCACCTTTCTGGTGTCATTACTCAGAAATAGGGTTGAAGATGGACCTGTGGAGTTGAATTAATGAAGAATTCAGACCCAAGCAGAGCATTTACAGTTTATGTAGACCACAGGGAAATGTTTTAAAATGCATAATCCCATTTAAAAAAAAAAAAAAAGAAGCAAAATATCAGTCCTTTAAACACTGTAAAGTAACATATATGATGTCATCCTTACATTGTCTTTCCACAGACTTCCCCATTCAGCTCAAACCGTCTCTGTAGATTGACTAGACTTGTTGTAATTTTCACCTCTTTAAAACTTTTTCACTTTTTCTCGAAGAACAAGGTGAAACATCTTGAGGCGTCGTCCTTTTTGGTGTTAATCACTTGTAATGAGAAATTAAATCAACTGAACCAATTCACATCAAATTGCACTGAAACGTCAAAGTACAACTCACATGATGTGGTTAAATTAGGAAGGGTGAAGGATGATCATGAAGCCCAAGACATTTCACTGTTTCCCAGAGAGCTGATAGTTTTGGAAATCTCGGAAGCAGCCCCCCCCCCCCCCCCCCCCCGACTCATCACTGAAAGAAGTAGGTAATAATCAAGAAGATGAGGTACATAATGTCAAATTAGGAGTGTGCCTTTCAGAGAATATAGAATTTTGTGGTTAGTCTGCTTAGAAAATGAAAGTTGTTCAGCAGTAAAGTTAGGGATCTAAAAAAGTCTCTTGCCATTGACTGTTATACATTATTTTCCAACAATAAGGTCTCATGAGACGCCATAGAAGGGGTGGGACTTCCCCTCAGGAAAACAAAGATAGTTCAGTGGAAGCTTCACCGTGGTACACTTCCTCTGTCCTAAGTGCTTGTGGTTAAGAGGTTTGAGAAGATCATGAATGGATGAAAGTAGATAAATAATACATAGTAGTACCACACTTATAACATGTTCTTACTGGTAACTAACATTAATATTTTATTATCATTTTAAGCTCCTCTAGATTAGTTATTATTAGTGCATCAGAAATATATCATTTTTAATGTCACAATGTTCAGAAGATATGTGGCTTGGTGGAAAGTGGGACTAGTATTTACTGATGTGACTGTAGGCTGATAGACTTGTCCCATTAGAAAAAATGGGACTGGATCTACAGATGGTCTCCTGAAAGGGCAGGACGATGAGAAATCATGTGACACCCTATGTGCAGTCCCATTTCAGAACCAATTGTTTCATCTTTGATTCCATTCATGAACATAGATCATCATTTATACAGCTGATACTGAAAATAATAAACCAGGTGGGAGTGCGTCACTTGTGGACACTTTCCAGGGTATCGCCATATTTTCTTTACATATTAACCCTTCATGGGGCAAGTGACTGTTTTTTTTTTAAACACATCTTCAGTAAGGTCTTCACGCATTACATATATTTTCTGACATGAAATGACAATATTGTGTGGGTCTCCCTTGAACTTGAACATAAATCCCCAGAACCCCCCCCCTCCCCCCCAGACCACCTCTGAATTTTGAAACAGCTGTGAAAGTAAATAAAATAAAATAATAATTGACAGACAATATAAGTTATATTGACTTGAATACTTCTCAACATCCATTTTTTTAGTATCTGGTACATAATCAAACACCATTTAACAAAAAAAAAAAAAAAAAAAAAGGGGGTACGGTCTCACTTTATAAGTTATGATGATGAGATATCGGATCTTCATTCTAAAAATTTTAGAAATGAATTCCATATCTTGTGGAAGATATCTATTTTTCTATGTATGTATCTATTTTGGTAATTTATACAAACATTAAATATGGGGCCAATCCCATGCCTCAGTGAGGTCAAGAAGCATGTTTTTTTTTTTTTTTTTAATAGCACTATACAGTGATTTAGAGAGAATAGAAATTTTGTCAGTTTATGGCCTTATAACAGCTGTTTAATTGCATGTGTTTACTTTTTAGCAAGTACTGCTCGGATGTTTTATGGCAAGAAGCAGACTGTTGTCACGCCATCTGACGAGGGGTTAGATGATGTTGTCCAGTGGTGTAGTCCAGAGTACGGGGTGGTATACGGAGTATACCTACTTATTTTTCAGTCAGTATTGCGTATCCCCACTTCTAAATCCCCCTAATGCGAACCATTCAGTAGTATCTGAGCCAAACTGCCCATGTTTTCCCCTAGGATGACCGCCCTCCTCTGCCTCTAATTGGCTAGTACTTGTTGCCTTCTCTGACTAGATTGGTTAACTTTAGGCATGAGGACTGATGAGCCAATCGGAGGCAGAGTAGGGCGGGTCATGCTGAGGAAAATATTGCTAACTTAGTGCCAGAACCAGGGCTTTGCTTAGCGCCAGAGCCCCCTCTGGAACCTGATTGGCCACCTCAGGTGCCAGTACCACCCCAGTTGATTGACAGGGCACTGCACGTCTCATTGAAAGATGCGCGATTATTAGAAATGCAAACAAGAAAGGCAAAATAAACGTATTTCAAATGAGTGACACTTATCGAGAGAACCTACTTTCATGTGAGATCACATGAGAGATCATCTGAGGTAAGTTTTAAGGTGGTTTCAGACTGAGTCACTGTTTTAAACTACTGACCATTTGACTGTACCCTAACCCCGTAACCCTAACCCAATAGTTAAACTGTGTGAGTAGGCTAACGCTATGAAAGGCTAACTTTCCGAAAGGCTAAGACTATGAAAGGCTAATGTTATGAAAGGGTAACGTTATGAAAGGCTAACGCTATGAAAGGCTAACGCTATGAAAGGCTAACGTTACAAAAGGCTAACATTATGAAGGCTAATGTTATGAAAGGCTAACATTATGAAGGGCTAACGTTATGAAAGTCTAACGTTATGAAGGCTAACATTATGAAAGGCTAATGTTATGAAAAGCTAATGTTATCCTATGTTTGCCTCATGTTGAATCCATTTCCATTCATGCAGCTGCTTGTGTGACCAGTAATACCTACAAACTGCTCCTGATCAAGTCATGATCATTTTATAAGAGTGAGCAAATACTACTGACAGATTTTTGGATAAACTAAATAGAGTAGTCTAACATGTCACACTTTGTAAATCGGCGTTTTTCTGAACTATTTAAAAAAAAAAAAAAAAAAGCAAATATTGAGAGTATACCCACTTCTCCAGCGACCACTACACCACTGATGATGTCCAGTGACTAAGGTTGAAATTTTAATTTCAGAGTATTTCAGTGAGTGCCCTATAAAGGCTTAAAGAGCATCTTACAACCCATTTGCTGTAATAAATTGTCACCTCAGTTTCCAATCCAGGAATCTACCTTCAGAACAATCCGTGTAGCAAGTCTGAACAAGTGATGAGTAACTCACTATCAAAAACTAATTCACTGACAATATTACCAGAGCTGTGATCTCCTAATTCACAGCTATAGTCTCTGACTGTGACAGTAATTGAAAGGGGGTGAGATATTATCCACAAACGCTTTCTTAATAAAACTCAAATATGCTCATCTATTTGTTTTAATCGTTCACACACTCATTTAAACTGTAAAAAGAATCATTAGAATTTACATTAGATAATGAAAAGTTGGGAATTATCAATTACCTCCAATATTAATTTTGCGCTTCTGGGATTTAAAGATTTAAAGCAACATGAAGGCGCTGTACTTGAGCCTGTATCTGGCTTCTGGTCTGTAACTAATGTTAAATAAACATCTGAACTAATGCAGACCAACACTCAATGGTGCATTCAGTGGGTGTTTGTATGAAACTGGATGGATTAGATCAACCTGATCCTACACTGAGGGAGGCTTGTCTGTGTAATCTCATCATGCTTACTGTATTACATGTTTTCAGAATTACTTTTTTCAATCAGACTCAAGAGGCAGGGGCTCATGTGGAAGTATTTTAAAGTGCAATACAACTGATGGCCATCTAAAAGGCCTGGCTCCCACAGAACCAGGTTCCTACACACTATTTTATTTCTGTTCCTATGAAATTTGACGTGTTTCTATGCCTCTGTAAAGCACTTTGAATCGGCTTGTGTATAAATGGTGCTATGCAAATACAAACTTTTTTTTTTTTAATTAGTTAGTTTGGCTTCATTTGTCTTATTTGGAGCCTGTAAGTTTTGAAGCAGTCGGTATTAAAGTTAGAATAGAATAGAATAGAATAGAATAGAATAGAATAGAATAGAATAGAATAGAATAGAATAGAATAGAATAGAATAGAATAGAAGCTTTATTGTCATTGCATAATAAATATAACGAAATTGTACATGCCCCTACATAAAAGAACAAAAATAACATTCAAACTATACTCTTCCCACTCATAAATACATTCAACAAGCACAATAAACACACCAAACATATCAGTATTAAAATACTTCTATATGAAAGTGCAACTATATAAAAAAGTGCATCTGTATAAAAGTCCCCTGGCTTGGATTTGAATGTGCTGGTGACTGTGGTGTATGCTGGTGGTTTAGAGTGGATGGCTTTTGGGAAAAAAAATGTTAATGAGTCTGGTGGTACGTGATCTGAGTGACCTCCCTGAAGGCAGAAGAATGAAAAGGTCATTACTGATTTGACCTTGAAAATGAAGGTTGTGCTTGACGGCCAAAGAAGTCATCCAAAGTACTATTCAGTCATACGATGATTATTTAACCTCCAGCACAAACCAAACTTGGGAGCCTGAATTAGGATTGGTTTTTGAAGAACATTGGGGGGAATCTGCATTGAAGGTCATTCACAAAACCTCTATTTGTGCCCGTTTGACCTTGATACAATTTAAAGTTGTATTTAGATGTCACTATTCAAAGACAAAGCTGGCTCAGATTTTCCCAAATACAGTAGATGTTTGTGACAGATGCGGAGGCTCACCATGTAATCTTTCACACATGTTTTTTTTCTTTTCCAGCCCTAACAAATTTTTGGGCTAATTTATTTCAACACCACGTCCAAGGTATTTTCAAAAACTATTGACACTTCACCACACATTGGTATTTTTGGTCTCCCAGAAGAGTATTCCCAATACTCTGCTAAAGAATTGGAAGTAATAGCTTTTACCTCCCTGATTGCTAAACACCACCTCCTTCTTAATTGGAAATCTACAACAGCCCCTTCCAGCGCACAATGGATTAATGAGGTTATGTCCTTTTTAAAAGCAGGGAAAATTAGATATTCAAAACAGGGAAACTTGAACAAATTCTACAATTTGTTGTTTTGGCAACCGTTTTTGGATTTTTTTGAGACAATGTAATCCACCCCCCCCCACCCCTTTTTTTTTTTTTTTTTTTTAATTCATTTATTTATTTTCTTATATTTATGTCCCCAGTTTAATTATTTTATTCAGACTATGTCTTAGTATTCTACGACAGCGTATTAGGGCCACATAAGAAAATAAATACGCTTGTCACTACGAGAATAAAGTTATTTAACGAGAATAAAGTCGTAGTTTTAAAAAACTCATTATTTAATGTGTGAAGCCGGTTACCGGACGTTAGTCTGGGGTTGTCTGTCTTCTATGTTTGTCTGTCACTTCCTGTTTTATTTTGTTAAGTTTTCCTCATGTGTCTTGTCTGTTGTCTTTACTTCCCTTCCTGTTTGGTGTTCACCTTTACCCTGATTTCCTGTCTCCGCCCTAATTTGTTCCACCTGTGTCTCGTTGTCTTCCCTCCCTTTTGTGTATTTATACCCTGCCTTTTCCCCTGATCAGACGCCAGTTCGTTTTCTCTTGTAGATTACTTACCAGCGTTCTGATCCTGTTTGTCCGTTTGCCTTACCGTGTTCGACCTGTTTTTTGTCATCCTGTTTGCCTGTCTTTTGCCTGCTCCCTGTCGGTTTTTGTCAGCCTCCATCTGCCTTCCTGGTTTTTTGACGCCTTCGCCTGATTATTCGGTACGTGAGTTTGCCTTTTCCCTATGTCCTGTCGCCTGTCTGATTGCCTCCCTGTGCATGACCTGTTTCCGTCCCTGACCTCCCTCTGCCTTCCCCTAGTCAGTGATCCGGCATTAAATCCGGTGCCGAACCGTGGGTTCGCGTCCGAAACCCGGAGGACGGTTCAGACGAGGACTTCCTTGCCCGCTGTCCTCAAGATCCTGTTCATTATCATTATCATCCTAATTGTATTCAATAAACCCTGTAAACTTTTACATCCGTCTCTGCGTTCTGCATTTGGGTTCTGGGTCTGTGCTGAAAGCATTACAGTACGAACTGGCCAGAAAATGAACCCAGCAGAACTTAATCAGGTCCGGGAAGCAATACAATCCCAGGGACAGAGACTAGGGGGACATGATCAAGCCCTCCATACCCTGCTGGATAAGATGAATCAACTGACAACTCAGGTCTCGCTGCTCACCAGTACCCAGGCTGCGGCCACGGCCGCCTCAGGCGAATCCAGGGTTACCAATTCCCCGACGAGAGGTTCGGATGAGCCTAACATCCCTCCTCCCTCTAAGTACACAGGTAACCCTGACACTTGTCCTAATTTTTTCACTCAGCTTCAACTCATTTTTGACTGTCAACCCACTCGTTTTTCTAAAGACTCTGTCAAGATTGCTTACGTAGCTAGTCTGTTGGAAGGCCCTCCCCTGAGCTACTTTAATGCTCTATTTGAACAAAGCTCCCCGGCCGTTCAGTCTTTTTCCGGTCTGGTGGCTGAGCTAAAAAGGGTTTATGATCACCCAGTTAGAAACCAACTAGCCAGTCACGAGCTATTGAGGCTGAGACAGGGAGACAGGCCTATCAGGCAGTATGTTAGTGATTTTCGGTCCCTAGCGGTAGAATCTGGCTGGAACAATCAGGCCTTGATTGCTGCCTTCCTAGGCGGCTTATGCCGCGTAGTGGGCCGAGAGATGGCGCTCCGTCAACAGCTCCTTTCTCTGGATGACGTCATCGCCGAGGCGATCCGGGTCGCTGACCAGGAGTCAGTTTGGCGGGCAGACGGATCTGAGAATCACCCATCCGCTTCGTCTGGTACTGTGGTCACTCGAGAGACTTTTCATTTCCCGGTTAAGGAGACTGGTAGACCGCCTAAGGAGGAACCCATGCAGCTGGGGCGTACCCATTTATCCTCTGAAGAACGACGACGACGCCTGACCGAGGGTCTCTGTTTATACTGTGGTAAGGAGGGCCACAGAGTCGCCAACTGCCCTACGAAGCCTGAGGGCAAGTCAGGTGAGGGGCCCCTGTTAAGCAGGACTGTATGTTTATCCTCTTCATCTCGTCAGTTTCCACTGGTTCTTCTCTGTTCTGATTCTGTGTCTCTGCAGCTTCCCGTTCTGATCGATTCCGGGTCAGACGTGAATTTAATGGACAGTAGCCTGGCCAAGAGGCTGAACCTGGAACTGGTCCCAGTACAGCGTCCGTTGGAGGCCCGGGCCCTGGATGACCATGTTATCTGTCGTGTGACTCATCGTACCCAACCTGTCAACATACAGTTTCCGGATGGGCACACAGAGAATCTCAGTTTTCATGTGTATAAGTCTGATTCACAGCCCCTTATTTTGGGGTTTCCCTGGCTTCAACTACATGACCCTCATATTGACTGGACCACGGGGGAGGTCCAGTCTTGGGGTAAGGGATGTGAGACCCATTGTTTGAGTGTGAATTCTTTTGTGACTTTATCTGAGGCTCCACAGATTGCTGTGGCACCGGTCTACCTCCCTAAGAATAGTGAAGAGGAGTTTCCAGCCTTAGAGAAGGTTCCTCCTTGTTACCATGATCTTAAGGAGGTTTTCAGTAAATCTAAGGCCACGTCCCTTCCTCCACATCGGCCGTATGACTGTGCCATTGAACTGCGCCCTGGCACTTCTCCCCCTAAGGAGAGATTGTATTCCCTATCGGGACCTGAAACTACGGCTATGAGGAAGTATATAGACGAGTCGCTGGCGGCCGGCCTTATTAGACCCTCCTCGTCCCCTGCGGGGGCTGGTTTCTTTTTTGTCGACAAGAAAGATAAGTCACTCAGACCATGTATTGATTATCGAGGATTAAATGACATTACTGTGCGTAACAGATATCCTTTACCTCTAATGTCTTCTGCTTTTGAACTGCTGCATGGGGCTAAGATTTTCACTAAACTGGATCTCCGTAATGCCTATCATTTGGTGAGGATTAGAGAGGGGGATGAGTGGAAGACAGCCTTTAACACCCCTAGCGGCCACTACGAGTATCTCGTAATGCCTTTTGGTCTTACTAATGCCCCTGCTGTGTTTCAAGCTCTGGTGAATGACGTGCTCAGAGACATGTTGAACGTTTTTGTTTTTGTGTATCTGGACGACATTCTAATTTTCTCTCCAGACAAAGAGTCTCATGTGCAGCACGTTCGTCAGGTCCTACAGAGGCTCCTCGAGAATCAGCTGTTTGTCAAAGCGGAGAAGTGTGAGTTTCACCGTCCGACTGTTTCGTTCCTGGGTTTCATCGTCTCCGAGGGAAGGGTTCAAATGGACCCTGAGAAGGTTAGTGCTGTCAAGGATTGGCCCACGCCTTCGTCTCGGAAGGACGTTCAGCGATTTTTGGGGTTTGCTAACTTCTACAGAAAGTTTATCCGGGGGTTCAGCAGAGTGGCTGCCCCCCTGCATAGTCTCACTTCTCCCAAGTCTGTGTTTAGATGGAGCGTGGAGGCGAATAGGGCTTTTAACGCCCTTAAAGGAGCCTTCTCCTCGGCTCCCATCCTGTCTGTGCCGGATCCGTCCCTGCAGTTCGTGGTGGAGGTCGATGCATCTGATCTGGGGCTGGGGGCGGTAATCTCCCAGCGTTCTCTGAAGGACAATAAGCTCCACCCGTGCGCCTTTCTGTCCAGAAGACTCTCTCAGGCAGAGAGGAACTATGACATCGGCAATCGAGAACTGTTAGCCATCAAGGTGGCCTTGGAGGAGTGGCGACACTGGTTGGAGGGGACGGAGGTTCCGTTCCTGATCTGGACCGACCACAAGAACCTCGAATACCTAAGGTCAGCTAAACGTCTCAATTCCCGTCAGGCTAGATGGGCCCTATTCTTTACTCGTTTCAACTTCACCCTGTCCTACCGTCCCGGATCTAAGAATGGCAAACCGGATGCTCTGTCTAGGGTTTTTCACCCCGATAACTCTGTTGATGTCCCTGAAACCATTTTACCGGGCTCATGTTTTGTGGGGGCTTTTCTGTGGGACATAGAAAGAACTGTTGCTAATGCACTGGTTAATTATGCTGTCCCGGATGGTGTTCCGCCAGACCGGCTGTTTGTTCCCCCTAACCTTCGTTCCCAGGTGATTAGTTGGGCCCATACCACCAAGATGGCCTGTCACCCCGGGGTGAAGAGGACCCTGTTCATCATTAAACAGCGGTTTTGGTGGAGAGGAATGGATAAGGAGGTGACAGAGTATGTGGCTGCCTGTCCCGTTTGCGCCTCCTGTAAGTCGTCAAGCAGATCTCCGTCCGGACTGTTGCGCCCGCTTCCGACCCCTAAGAGGCCCTGGTCGGATATTGCCCTGGATTTTGTGACTGGCCTTCCCCCTTCTGACGGTAACACTGCTGTATTGACTGTGGTGGATAGGTTTTCTAAGATGGTTCACTTCATCCCTATGCCTAAGTTGCCTTCTGCGAAAGAGACTGCTGAGGCGCTGTTGAAACATGTGTGTCGGTTACATGGTTTTCCTAAAGACATTGTCTCGGACAGAGGTCCGCAGTTTATTGCTAGATTTTGGCGTGCCTTCTGCTCCCTGATTGGGGCCTCTGTCAGTCTCTCTTCTGGTTTCCACCCACAGACTAATGGACAGACGGAGCGTTTGAACCAGGTGTTGGAGGTGGGGCTTCGGGTTTTGGCTTCGCAGAACCCCGCCTCTTGGTGTCGTCAGCTGTTGTGGGTGGAGTATGCTCACAACTCACTACCCTGTGCTTCGTCTGGGCTGTCCCCGTTTCATGTGGTGTACGGCTATCAACCACCTCTGTTCCCTTCCTTGGAAAGGGAGGTTAGTGTCCCTTCAGCGCTGGCGCTGATCCGGAGATGTAAGAGGACGTGGTTCCGGGCCAGGCAGGCCCTGTTAAAGGCTTCTGCACGGTACAAGTCGGCTGCTGATCGTCATAGGACTCCAGCTCCAGTCTACCATCCTGACCAGCGGGTGTGGTTGTCCACGAAGCACCTCCCCCTGAGAGTGGAGAGCCGCAAGCTGGCACCCAGGTTCGTTGGTCCTTTCCCTATTTCTAAAGTGACTAATCCTGTCTCTGTTCGTTTGAAACTACCAAGGTCTATGAGAATTCACCCTACCTTTCATGTGAGCCAAGTGAAGCCGGCCAAGGAGAGCCGTTTGGTTCCACCCGCCCAACCTCCGCCGCCCCCCCGCCTCATCGATGGAGACCCGGCCTACTCTGTCCGTCGCCTTATGGCAGCTCGTCGCCGTGGGAGAGGTTTTCAATACCTCGTGGACTGGGAGAGGTATGGACCTGAGGAACGATCCTGGGTGCCGGCCTCCTTCATCTTGGATCCAGACCTGATTCGGGACTTCCATAGACGTCATCCTGATGCCCCTGGTCCGTCTGGTGCCGTCCCTAGAGGGGGGGGTACTGTGAAGCCGGTTACCGGACGTTAGTCTGGGGTTGTCTGTCTTCTATGTTTGTCTGTCATTTCCTGTTTTATTTTGTTAAGTTTTCCTCATGTGTCTTGTCTGTTGTCTTTACTTCCCTTCCTGTTTGGTGTTCACCTTTACCCTGATTTCCTGACTCCGCCCTAATTTGTTCCACCTGTGTCTCGTTGTCTTCCCTCCCTTTTGTGTATTTATACCCTGCCTTTTCCCCTGATCAGACGCCAGTTCGTTTTCTCTTGTAGATTACTTACCAGCGTTCTGATCCTGTTTGTCCGTTTGCCTTACCGTGTTCGACCTGTTTTTTGTCATCCTGTTTGCCTGTCTTTTGCCTGCTCCCTGTCGGTTTTTGTCAGCCTCCATCTGCCTTCCTGGTTTTTTGACGCCTTCGCCTGATTATTCGGTACGTGAGTTTGCCTTTTCCCTTTGTCCTGTCGCCTGTCTGATTGTCTCCCTGTGCATGACCTGTTTCCGTCCCTGACCTCCCTCTGCCTTCCCCTAGTCGGTGATCCGGCATTAAATCCGGTGCCGAACCGTGGGTTCGCGTCCGAAACCCGGAGGACGGTTCAGACGAGGACTTCCTTGCCCGCTGTCCTCAAGATCCTGTTCATTATCATTATCATCCTAATTGTATTCAATAAACCCTGTAAACTTTTACATCCGTCTCTGCGTTCTGCATTTGGGTTCTGGGTCTGTGCTGAAAGCATTACATAATGAGAATAGAGTCATTATTTAACGAGAATAAAGTCATTAATTAATGAAAATAAAGTTGTAGTTTTAAAAAAACTCATTATTTAACGAGAATACAGGGTGGGGAAGCAAAATTTACAATGAACATTTAGTTGTTTTTTCTCAGCAGGCACTACGTCAGTTGTTTTGAAACCAAACATATATTGATGTCATAATCATACCTAACACTATTATCCATACCTTTTCAGAAACTTTTGCCCATATGAGTAATCAGGAAAGCAAACGTCAAAGAGTGTGTGATTTGCTGAATGCACTCGTCACACCAAAGGAGATTTCAAAAATAGTTGGAGTGTCCATAAAGACTGTTTATAATGGAAAAAAGAGAATGACTATGAGCAAAACTACTACGAGAAAGTCTGGAAGATACTATTAAAGAAGAATGGGAGAAGTTGTCACCCCAATATTTGAGGAACACTTGCACAAGTTTCAGGGAGTGTGTGAAGGCAGTTATTGAGAAAGAAGGAGGACACATAGAATAAAAACATTTTCTATTATGTAAATTTTCTTGTGGCAAATAAATTCTCATGACTTTCAATAAACTAATTGGTCATACACTGTCTTTCAATCCCTGCCTCACAATATTGTAAATTTTGCTTCCCCACCCTGTAAACTCATTAATTAAGGAGAATAAAGTCGTTTATTAATGAGAATAAAGTCGTAGTTTTAAAAAACGTATTATTTAACGAGAATAAAGTCGTACTTTTATGAGATTAAAGTCATAATATTTTGAAAATTCGACAGTTTCCGATTTTACAGCGAAGGCAACAAGCAAAGCAGCAACTTTCCCTTCTGTTGGACTCCAAAACTCTGAGTAGAATCCCCACAGTTTGTTCAGAAACACCAAACCCTCTGTGTTTAGTTCTCTGGTGTTTCCACTGATAGTCCTACAGTTGAACACTTCATCAGTTTCTCCTCCATAAAAGAGGAAATTTGCTACAAATCTGTTCAGTTCTTACAACAAACCCAAATGTGTGCAAACTCTCTTCAAAGTCCTTAAACTAATGTGTTGATGGAGGACAGACTCAGTATTTGGCCTTTGTGCGTAAACCCCAAATGAAAGGAGAACTGCACTAAATGTTCACAGTTCTACATGGATGAGTGGGTACAACTTCTCATTATATTATGACTTTATTCTCGAAATAGAACGATTTTATTCTTGTTAAATGATGAGTTCATTCTCGTTAAATAACAACTTTATTCTTGTTAAATAATGACTGTATTCTCATTAATTAATGACTTTACTCTTGTTAAATAGTGAGTTTTTTAAAACTACGACTTTATTCTCATCAAATAACAACTTTATTCTCATAGTGACAAGTGTTTGTTTTGTTTTTTTTTCTTCTTATGTGGTCCTAATACGCCGTCGTAGTATTCTTTTCATTGTATTGTTTTTCGGGTTCATTGTTATTTGTTTGTAAAAAAAAAAAAAAATGCAAATCTAAATGTAATGGTGTTCACAAACATGGTTAATGTTGACATCAGTGTGCCCTGGTATTGGTATGTACCTTTAATTCTCTTGTTGACAGTGGTGTGCAAAAATATTAGAACACTTGTAAAATCTTAAGAAACTGGTGGTTTATTTGTTCCCAGAGCCTGAATTTCACTTTTTTGCCATTTCAACTATAAATGTATCAGTCCAGTCCGTTTTTTTACATTTTACTCTAATATTTAGTGTGGCCCCCCCTTGGCAACAATCACAGCAGTGCATCTTTCTGGCATTGTGTCGATGTATTTTCTGAGAGTTTCAACCTCAGTGTCATTCCACGCTCTCAGAAGCTCATTCCAGAGAGTTTCCATAGAGTTTCCTTAGATTGTTGCTGGAGGGATCACACTAAATATTAGAGTAAAATGTAAAAAAAAAAAGGACTGGACTGATACTTTTGTAGGTGAAGTATTCTCAGTACCTTTGCCTTTACCTTTTGCAATGACAAAAAAAGTGAAATTCAGGCTCTGGGAACAAAAATAAACCACCAGTTTCTTAAGATTTGACAAGTGTTCTAATATTTTTGCACACCATTATATACAAGAGAATTAAAGGTACATACCAATACCAGGGCACACTGATGTCAACATTAACCATGTTTGTGAACACTATTACATTTAGATTTGCATTTTTTTTTTTTTTTACGAACAAATAATGAACCCGACAAACAATACAATGAAAAGAATACTACGACGGCATATTACGGCAACATAAGAAAAAAAAAAAAAAACACTTGTCACTACGAGAATAAAGTTGTTATTTAATGACAGTAAAGTTGTAGTTTTGAAAAAGTCATTATTTAATGTAAATAAAGTCGTTATTTAATGAGAATAAAGTTATGGTTTTAAAAAAGTCATTATTTAACCCTTTCATGCACGAATTATGAGAACCTCAGTCAAGATTTTTTTCTTGAGTGTTTTTATTCCTCTATAGGCATGAAAAAAAACAAAAAAAAAACCAATGTGATTGAATTTTTTTAATGAACCTATTTTTCATGGAATTACAAAAATGTCCACTCAGCTGGACATCATGCATTTGATTTTAGAAGCAAAGAAACATGTATTTATTGATATACTATGAGGTAAAACCATTTTTAATGCTGCGAATTTGATGTTTTCTCACATTTTAACAATACCTACATATAGATAATATGAAAAAAAAAAAACAAAACAAAACTGTTAATTACAGTTTAATAACAATTAGCTTCTTTTTTTTTTTTTTTACAGTCAAACATGTTAGTGCAGATCCGATTTACCTAGAACAGCAAATTTACAGTAATGGTATGAATTACAGTGTATGGGATGATACATAAGCGTCCACTGTGTTGGCTGATATGGAACTAAAACAACAAAATACATAAATACATAAGAGAACCCCTTTAAACAGCTGTCCACTGTAGTGACCACTATGCATGAAAGGGTTAATGTGAATAAAGTCGTTATTTAATGAGAATAAAGTTGTAGTTTTAAAAAACTCACTATTCAACAAGAATAAAGTCATTAATTAACTAGAATAAAGTCGTTATTTAACGAGAATGAACTCATTAAGATTAAGATTTGACAAGTGTTCTAATATTTTTGCACACCACTGTACACGTCAATAAAAATATGAAACAAAAAAAAAAAAAAAAAGAAGTCATCCAAGAGTTTCTCACCTTGCACCTAAATACCAAACATGAAGAGCAGTGGATGATTTGCAGAGGAATAATGATGCTGACACTGATGAACAGACGTACAGATGATATAGGATACAACAATACCCCTGTGGCTGACGGTGGAGGAGTCAAAAACCAGCACAAAAACTCAAACAAACCATTTCAAAGCCTCATACGGTCCTACATGGGTGTCTTTTAATACTCTGTTGTTCCCATGTCCCTGAAGTACTCCTGTCTTACGTCATTATCTGGATATTCAGACACTGACCTCCACACCCTCAGCCCATGTTAGACTGTGTGGTCTTTTTCAGGATCATGTAGTGCAGGGGTGTCAAACTCATTTTAATTCAAGGGCCACATTCAGCTAAATTTGATCTGCAGTGGGCTGAACCAGTAAAATAATAACATAATAATATAGAAATAATGTCAACTCCAAACTTTTCTCTAGGTTTTACAGTGAAAAAAGTAAAACTACATAATGAAAATGTTTACATCTACAAAGTATCCTTTCAAACAATGTGAATAACATGAACAAACATTTTTTTTTAAAAATGTAATTTTGACACTAGTATGCCTCAGTTTATCATTTCCATGAGTACATTATAACTTACAGATCACAGTGGGTCTACTGATACACAAAATGTTTAGTTACAGGTGGAATATTATTAAAACTGCACTTCTCTAAAGACATTTCAGGTTGTTCATATTTGTTCAGGTAATTCAGAGTTTTTGCGAAATTATACTTTGTTTTAGTCTAAATACATGAAAATATTCACACTTACAAAGAGAAAATCCAAATCCACTATTTTTACAATCTAAAACTTTAAAACTCATTGACCTTGTGGAATTCAAAACTATTCAAATAATGTACAAAGCAAAGAATTACTTACTGTCAGGCAATAATCAAGAAATGTTTTGTGAAAGAGAGGGAGTCTATGATTTACGGGGAAAATTTAATTTAAAGATTCATAAAGTTCGCACTGCGTTAACAAGTTTCTGTATCACCATCTGTGGAGTAAAATTGTGGAACAAATTGTGTGTGGAGATAAAACAAATATCAAACATAATTCAGTTTTTAAAAAGTAAAAAAAAAAAAAAAAAGGATTTAATAATGACAATGAGGGCTGTTTGTTTATGGATGATGTTTTATTGATAAATATGCTGTAATTATTGAAGAAAATGGTTGAATTGTTGAGTCTGTTTGTATGACTGTACTGCCATGAACATTTTGTTACGTATAATTCAGTTACTGCATTATGTATTTGTTGTGGTTCGATGCTAAAATTAGGAAAATAGTATTGTTCGATTGTTGGATTGAATTAGTAATAAAGGTGTAAAAGCACTGAGGGGTAGGATTAAATAAGTTTATACTTCTTCCTACTCCTTTTCGGCCATGCAAAACTCAGACTTATATGTGCTTGAAGATAGATTCGGTTCATTTAAATGTTTTATTTTGTTTTATTTTGTTTCGTTGCATGTTCAAAAAATAAAGAAATAAATAAAATAATAAAATAAAATAAAAATAAAAAAATAAAAATTGGAGTTGTGAGTGTTCGTAGGCTATTATGAGACTGAATTGGTCTGAATGTGGAACCTGAACTAAAATGTTTGTTAATATTTTCAGTGTAATTTTTGCATTTCACAAATTTATCCCAGGGGCCAAATTGGACCCTTTGGCGGGTCGGATTTGGCCCCCGGGCCACAGGTTAGACTCAAAATGAGACTTTAATAAGATTTTAGAGCTAATTCAGGGTGTTGTCGTCTGCTGTATCAGCCTTTAACCCTTGTGTGGAGTTCAAATTTTTGTTATTCAGCCAATGTTCGTGGTTCTGGTGGACCCACTGCATTTGTGGGTTTTTAATTCAACATAATTGAACAATTTTATGTTAAAATACTCAACTTCACCTTAATTACAAGCGACATAAAAAGCATATGTGTTTAATATTTGCCTTTTGCCTTTGCTAGGTCACATTTTTGAATTAAAGTGCTACTCATTTTTAGTTTTTTTTTTAATAAAATGTAATATAATCAAGAAATGAGGGGTAAAAATTCATTAAAAAAATAATTACTTATCTTTTTTTTTTTTTTAATTGTTTGATTTCTGTACAATACAAATATGAGGGACATTTGGGATACACTGACCATAAAAAACCTTTGTTACTAACAGTTAGTTTTTAGTAATGTGGCGTTGAAATAAAAATGGTCAATTTCTCTCATTTATCATGACTCTGCTCTTCTTCAGTCCCCAATTTATGGGTCAGAGTCTCCACCTCAAATATTCTATTCACAATTTGTAGCCAGTCGTTAGTTGTACACTGTAAGACTGGATAAGTTGAGTTTACTCAAAAAATTTGAGGAAACCAGTTTCCTTAAAAAATGTAAGTAATGAAAACTGAAGTGTATTAAACTTAAAGCTATACCTACCGATGTGGCATTTCTCACAACACTTAGTAAAAGTTTGAACATGAACAACCCGCCTCCCTCCAAAGCCCCGCCCCTTCCCTCTGCCTGAGCTCTGAGGCTCCTCCTCCTCTCTCCTCCTTTCATCTGATGCGCGATGGAAACGGAGGAGGAAGCAGAGGTGGAGGTCCGGTCCGTTTTGGCGTGTCCGCGGACCCCTCCCTCAGTAATCAGATGCATCATCCACCTGCCGCGGGCCCGCGGCTCCTGTTCCATCAGTAGACCTGGTCTGTGCAGTACTGGGTCAGTGTCTTCACTGCAGTGCCCAGGGGATGGGCGCGCGCACTGTGAACGTGCGGCCTCCGCGAATTTTCCGTGGACATTTGAAGTTTCATAGTCCATACAATTATCATCCTACATCATCTTACATGTGTGACACCATGTACATGCACCTGTATGAGTCCCACCGTCGTAAAAGCTGAGCTTTATGCAGACCTGTTCAGTCCAGTACAGCTGACTTCCGGACTTTTATCTCCATCCTTCATTCATCAGACTCCTGTTTGTGCCCCTCAGTTGTCGTTTCTGTTCATAAATCCGTTTTTTCCCTTCCACATGTGCATGTCAGTTCTATCCAAACACATCCTAGACAGTAGACTGTGGTCAGTGACAGGAGAAGCAGCGCCGGTGAAGTGTCAGATTCAGAGGGACACATATCAGATGTGAGACGGCGATAATGGATCGGATGCTGGACGGCCGTAATGGATGATTGACAGGAGGCTCAGTCAGGTTCGGCCAATTATTTTATTCGGACCGACTAAAATGATTGGTCAGACTTTTATCAGAAATATATGAGAATTAAACATTTTTGAGTTTCAATACCTGGCGGATTTCTTTTACATTTTAGTTTGACACACACTTATTAGGAGCATTTTAAGATGACAAAAGAAAAGTGTAAAAATGCCACATCATACGGTATAGCTTTAAATGCTTGATTTGAATAAAATTGTTATTTTAAGTACAACACACTAAATGCCAAGTTAATTTAACTTAAAATTTGTTGCAATGTCATTTGCTTTGTATAATCATTAGACTTCATATCATCAGTTCATTGGACTCAATTCCAAGTTGATTTAAATTAAAATCTTTTGCTATATGAATTACTTTGTAAAATTATTCAACCTTATATATTGTACCATGAATTAAAGATAGGCAGGAAGTTAGCTCAGTGTAATACCAGTACAGAAAATGCTTCCAATTTCATACAGCTTAAAAATCAGCATTTAAATAGACCAATCTCAGATGAACAGTAAACCATTGTTCTTCCTCTGGCTCTCACTCATGGTGCAGCTCTACAAAAATACAAAAACAAACACAAAAAGGCCAATAAACACTGACATACACACATTAAGTCCAAATTAACACTAACACCACAACCCTGCTGAACCCCTGCACATAAAAATAACACATTTTCAACAACATGCACAATACCCACAATGCAATGTGGAGATAAAAAGGTGTGGTTATGACTAAAACTTAGTGATTTAAATCCATTCAGCTTCAACTTTTTCGTACTTTCAACTATGTCTACAAATTAGTAGAATATACTGAACATTTTATAGTAATGGAATAAAACTTAAATCATTTAAGGACATTATAATGAAAGCATTTTAGTAAATACAAAGTCTGGGCTTACAGTGTAGGCTGTTCTATTGTGCACCATTTTTTGGTAATAGCCTTTTTTCAGGCTGCGAAAAGTATTTTAAACAAATATCTATCTTTTTTTCTTACATTATTACCAATAATACATCCGAAATACATCACCAAACATGTTTTAAGGATTGAATGACCCAATATCTTAACAATTGTTGAATATACATCATCCCAAAATGATGCAAGTTTAGGACATCATTTTTCTTTTAATAAAAAATGAAAACGGGTCCCACAGACCCAAACACCATCCAAAGGTGAAGCAACTGCTATGACTATTTGTTCGACTCCCATGTTAGACTTTCAGAGCTTGTTTTTATTGCAACATTTTTTTTTTTTGTTCCTGACAGAGAGATCGACAAGCTGTGGTAATGAACTTACACTGACAAGGACTTTATTTTACAAATGTCTGATGATCCTGCATTTATTACCTCCGCCAAGGAGGTTATGTTTTTGTTGTTTACGCATTTACGCATTTGGCAGACGCTTTTTTCCAAAGCGACTTACAGGGGAAAACCAATTAAATCACTCAATCAATCAAATTTTATTTATATAGCGCCAGATCACAAAAAAGTTATCTCTTGACATTTTATATATAGAGTTGGTCAAAACCAGACTCTAAGTCAATTCTACAGAAACCCAACAGAATCCTCCTGGAGCAAACACTTGTGACTGGTGACAGTGGCGAGGAAAAACTTCCCTTTAACAGCAGAAACCTGGAGCAGACCCAGACTCCTGGAGGATGGCGTCTGCCTTGACCAGTTGGGGTTAAAGAGAGAGAGTAGAGAAGGGGAAAAAGAGAGAGCGATAGAGATAGGGACTGGGGGAGAGGGGGAGAGGGGGAGAAGGGGGGAGTAGGGGGAGACACATGGAGGCGGTTGAGGATAAGTGAGTGGTGATGATGAGGGCAGGAAAGAGGCCGGACCACCGCAGCAGGTCCAGAGATAATCCTGGAAGAATCTGTGGTTGTCCTGGGAAAAACCTTATTAGAATATTTAAAATGGAATGTTTGAAAGTGCTAGGACAGGAGGTGCTCTCGGAAGAGCTGGGTCTTCAGGAGCTTCTTGAAGATAGGCAGGGATGACTCTGTTCTTGTAGCACTTGGTAGAGCGTTCCACCAACGTGGAACGACCCATGAAAAGAGCCTGGATTGTCTTGTACAAGGTCTGGGGACCACCAGTTTTTGCCAGGGTTTGTTTGTTTGTCTGTCTGTTAGTGTGCAACATAACTCAAAAAGTTATGGACAGATTTTGATGAAATTTTCAGGGTTTGTTGGAAATGGGATAAGGAAGAAATTATTAAATTTTGGTGGTGATTGGGGGTGGGGGGGCCCATGGGGGGGGGCGCAGACCACAAAATTTCATCAAAACCTGTCCATAACTTTTTGAGTTATGTTGCACACTAACGGACAGACAAACAGACAGACAGACAAACAAACAAACAAACCCTGGCAAAAACATAACCTCCGTGGCGTGGGGGGGCCCACGGGGGGGGTCACTGATCAGCCTTGGCGGAGGTCTGCGCTCTCCGAGTGCTTCTAGTTCCATTTATATTTAGCCTTCAGCTTTTGTCAGTCGACGTTATCAGTCTTTTCACAGCTGGAGTTGTAATTCTGAGTATTTGGTGCTGAGAGGTTAATCTCTCTTCTTTGAAATACAGCCTTCTTTGAAAGTAGAGGCGTTCTACTAAACTTAAACATTGGATGAAGGAAAACCAAACCTGTGACCATCAGTAGATTGTCTTCACTGTGTTGTTCTGTGTGTTTTTATGATGTGTTCCCTTTTTGTCAACTGTCTTTTTATGTGTTTTATGATGTTTTCCCTTTTTGTTAACTGTCTTTCCTGTCACCTGCCAAGGAACTACAGATGGAAATTAGCACTGCTGTTACAGTCTGGCATATTTACAGCTGCAATTGTTGTAAATGTTCATTAACCCTTTCATGCATGAATTATGAGAACCTTGGTCAAGATTTTTTCTTGAGTGTTTTTTTCCTCCTTGGGCATGAAAAAAACAATGCAATTGACTTTTTTTTTCATGGAGTTACTAAAATGTACACTCAGCTACACCGTGGATTTAATTTTTGAAGCAAAGAAACATGTATTTAAAACCTAATATCAGAAAGTGATATGAAAACATTTTTAATGCTGCTAATCTGATGTTTTCTCACATTTTAACATGTTTTAATACTAGTTATTACTCACTTCATGGAGAAAAAAATATAGATAGATAGATAGATAGATAGATAGATAGATAGATAGATAGATAGATAGATAGATAGATAGATAGATAGATAGATAGATAGATAGATAGACATACATCCATACATATGAAAAACCTTTGCATTATAAAAAAAAAAAAAAAAGTTAATTACAGTCTAATAACAATTAGCAACTGATTTACACTAAACATGTTACTGCAGATCAGGTTTATCAACAACAGCAAAGTTACAGTAATGGTCTGAATGTCAGTGCATGGGATGATGCATGAGTGTCCACTGTGTTGGCTGATATGGAACTAAAACAACAAAATCCATGAATATACAAGAGAACATCTTTAAACAACTGTCCACTTTAGTGACCACTATGCATGAAAGGGTTAATATGCACTGTCCCTAATAAATAAATAAATAAATAAATAAATAAATAAATAAAGTATGTAACAGACAAACTGGAGGAATATTCAGTAATGGTTGTACAAAAATATTTCACAGAGCAAGCATCTTTGTGCAAACCTCGCAGTGGTCCTAGTTACATGACCCACCTGATGAGATGCAAGTGAGTAGTTGCGCTGCATGAGAAATGCAACGCTAGTATCTCTGTATCTAGGCCTCACATGTTTACTTCACCGTCTGGAGTCCCTCCTGAAAGTGAAAGTGTGTCATCTAATGTATGCAGCCAACAGCCACTGCTCCTGAGCTGTTCTGGGTATTGGGGATTACATAAACTAAACCGCCACGCTTCCTATAAGTGTGTCTGTATGTTTGTGTGTGTGTGTGTGTGTGTGTGTGTGTGTGTGTGTGTGTGTGTGTGTGTGTGTGTTCTGCCCCTCCTATGGTTTCCTCTCGTTCCCTGACAACTGAAGCCTGAGCATCTCCAAAGACTTGCACCACAGGGAGTCCTGTTTTGCATTATCATTAAAGACACATATGGGCTGTGGGAGACTGTAGTGCTGTATGTATGCCACACCAGATCAAAACCCAGGCCTTGTATATCTGCGTACAGCATTTCTGTGGATGTATTTGCTGAATTTCAAGACTTTTAAAGCACACTCATTTTTTGTGCTGTGTATTTCACAGGGATACACCCAAAAGATTAGGATGAGACAGCAGCATCACAGCCTGCTGCTGCTTCTGCTGCTTCTGCTGCTGCTGCTGCAGTGCTTCACATTTTCCTGGGAAGCAGTTGAATAGCAGCATTTGTCACAATGTGAAAATCTCTAGAAAGTTTTCCATCAAGAGTGTGTTATTCTGCGCGAGAAAGAATCATCTTGTCTCATGCGGTGCCTTCAGTGGGGTACAATTGTTCCAATGCTATTCTTTTTGGCTGTGTGATATACTGAAAGCTGCACTCATATGTTTTATGTCATATTTGTCCATCCTGTATATATCTTATTTGTTGTACATATCTCTCATCTGTAGTATAGAGTTAGCCTTTGTATATTGTTTCTGTATTATTTGTTCATTTCAGAGTTCTAGCATTACTTTAGTAGCGCATGTGTATTAATATTTTATTATGAAGCCATTGCACAGTTCACTTTTCTTAACACTGTGATATTTGTATTTTATTTTACTGTTCTTATACAGTCCCTTTTGCACTAAGTGTGTTGCTGCTAAATTGAACTGAGCTGCTAAACTGATTTTCATTGTTCCTGTGACACTAGTCCAGTGTTTTTCAACCTTGGGATTGGGACCCCACATGGGGTCGCCTGGAATTCAAATACGGTTGCCTGAAACTTCTAGTAATTGATGAAAAAAATAAACAAACAAATTTTTAAAAATTACTAATAAAACATGGTGAGTTGACAGAGACAATCCCAATCCATAAAAGACATGACAAACTGTGAAGCTGTAACTGAAGCACTGTGGCTCTGTTTATCTTTCAAATGTTCATTGTGGTCAGTTTCAGATGCTGCAGCTCTTTCATAATTCATAGTTTGAGTTCTTGTTTGTTCAGTATTAGTTGTCAGCCTTGTAAATCCAAGCTGGACTGACTGTACATATCCTGACCAAGGAAAATAAAGTTCTCACTTTGTGCAGTAATCTACACCTGGCTTTTCTGCCTCCATCCATAATAATATACATTATATAGACTAAATGTTGTCTAAAATTACTGTTTATTTGCATCATAGTATAGCAAACTATGACATGATCAAAAACAAATTAATTTTAGCAAAAAAAAAAAAGTCTCCATTTTAAATACCTGGGGTCACCAGAAATTTGTGATGTGAAAATGGGGTCATGAGCCAAAAAAGGTTGGGAACCACTGCAGTAGTCCCTTTTCCTTTGGATATTTGCAAAAAAATGTACTGATATTTACTAAATGTCAAATAAACAGAAGTGTATAATGTCGGTTTTTCCATTCAATCACAAATGTGATGATTTGTTTATTTATTATTGCAAGATAACACGAGAAGTCATTCCATAAACATGGCGACGAACGTAAATATGGTGTTGATTTACAGATATATTCATTATTATTATATATTACCCCTCTATCTTGTACTAAATTAAAAATGATTGGGTTTCCTAATGTGTCCACACATACCACGACATGTTTCTTCTTCTTCTTTGCTTGTTGTAACTTACGTCAGCATCCATTTTTGTAATTCACCTGACTGTAGTTATGAAAAAAGGTCTTTCCATTACAATTTGCGTGATATACCATTTGTGCCTGAAAAACCACCTCTTGCCGGCGCAAAAACTTTCCATTAGATACATTTTTATGCGCAAGTTATATTTGCGCAGTTTGAGGGTCAATGGAAAACAAGGTTATTCTCGTTAACGAAATGACGAAAACTAGAATTGTAAAAACATTTTCGTTAACTGAAAGAAATAAAAACTATAATTAAAAGAAAAAAACAATAACTAACTGAAACTGTATTGTGTGTTTACAAAACTAACTAAAACATATAAAAATTCTGGATAAAATTCTCTTCGTTTTCATTTTTGTCAATGTCGGATTGATATGAAAGAGATTTATTTCACTACAGCACTTTTAGCTGCTGGCACCGTATTATATTTAACGGTCCGTTACTTCTCGTCACTTGTGGTTTCCAGTCGTCTTCTGGTCCCCACTCTACCCGGAAACATGGAGACTAAAGTTGGGAGAAAGCAGCAGAGTCCTGTGTGGGATTTATTTGAGTATAACGGAGAAGACGATAAAAGATATGAAAAAAAGAAACTAAAACTAAACTAAGCATTTAGCAAATAACAAAAACTAATAAAAACTGGCAAACCTGCTCTAACAACGAATTAAAACTAACTGAATTAGAGAAAAAAAAGTCAAAACTAAATAAAACTAAACTATGATGAAAAATCCAAAACTAGTAGAACCTTGATGGAAAAGCAACTAGTGACAAAGATCTATTCTATTCTATTCTATTCTATTCTATTCTATTCTATTCTATTCTATTCTATTCTATTCTGTTCTGTCCTATAAATTTCAGGCATACCAGTTGTTCTTTTTTTTCCTATTATTTGATTTTTGTGTATTGTTTAGCATTACTATTATTATTTTTCTATTGTTTGATTTTTTTTATTTGTGTATTGTAGACTGTTTATTATTATTATTATTATTATTATTATTATTATTATTATTATTGTTGTTGTTGTTGTTGTTGTTGTTGTTGTTGTTGTTGTTTCATATGTTTTGTATTATGTCTGTGTCTGAAATAAACTAACCTAAACCTAAAAAACCCCTATTCTATTCTATTCTATTCTATTCTATTCTATTCTATTCTATATTTTCCATAAGAGTTGGTGACAGGACTGGGCTTTTCTGGCAGGTGATGGACTGAGCTGCGTTCATTTATCCAACATGCATTGACACAAAGACATATCGCACACTGTTAGGGACCAAGCAGCAAGGTGACTAGGAGACAGGACTACAGTAAAGTTTCACAAAATGGGTTTTTATTCACCCAAAGTTATTCAACAAAAAAGGTTACAAAGGATAATTTTAACAAATACATATATAAAAGAGGTCAACGTAACAAACTGGGCTCAAAAATAACAGCAACTAAGGCTAGAAACACAAAATGACTAAAACTGGCCCAACAAAATGAAACAAAGGGGAACATATATAGTGGTTTGAACCAAGAAACAAACAAGGGGAAAACGAAATAAACACGAACTAAAACTAAATATAACTGAAACCCTTACAACACTAAGTCCCCCCATGCCACCACAGCCCATGGTCTCTTCCAATGAGGCGGCTGCAGTATACAGGGTGGGGAAGCAAAATTTACAATATTTTGGGGCAGGGATTGAAAGACAGTGTATGACCAATTAGTTTATTGAAAGTCATGAGAATTTATTTGCCACAAGAAAATGTACATAATAGAAAATGTTTTTATTCTATGTGTCCTCCTCCTTTCTCAATAACTGCCTTCACACGCTTCCTGAAACTTGCGCAAGTGTTCCTCAAATATTCGGGTGACAACTTCTCCCGTTCTTCTTTAATAGTATCTTCCAGACTTTCTCGTAATAGTTTTGCTCATAGTCATTCTCTTCTTTCCATTATAAACAGTCTTTATGGACACTCCAACTATTTTTGAAATCTCCTTTGGTGTGACGAGTGTATTCAGCAAATCACACACTCTTTGACGTTTGCTTTCCTGATTACTCATATGGGCAAAAGTTTCTGAAAAGGTATGGATAATAGTGTTAGGTATGATTATGACATCAATATATGTTTGGTTTCAAAACAACTGATGTAGTGCCTGCTGAGAAAAAACAACTAAATGTTCATTGTAAATTTTGCTTCCCCACCCTGTATAAGTCCGCTCCGCCCTTATCCATGCCTTTTCCACCTCCGGATGTGCCAGGACACGTCACACGGTAACTCAAACAGAATCAAAAATTAACCCTTTCATGCACAGTGGTCACTCCAGTGGACAGTTCCTCTCCAGCTGTCCTCTTGTATATTCATGGGTTTTGTTGTTTTAGTTCCATATCAGCCAAGACAGTGGATGCTTATGCACCATCTCATACACTGACATTCATACCATTACTGTAACTTTGCTGTTCTTGATAAACCTGATCTGCACTAACATGTTTGAGTGTAAATCAATTGTTATTTGTTGGACAAAAAGGTTTTTTTTTTTTTGCATATTTTCTCAATGAAGTGAGTAATAACTAGCATTAGAATATGTTAAAATGTGAGAAAACATCACATTAGCTGCATTAAAAATGTTTTTATTTCATTGTTTTCATCTCACTTTCTGATGTTGGGTTTTAAACATGTTTCTCTACTTCAAAAATTAAATGCATGGACATTATGTAACTCCATGAATATAGAATTATATTTGTGCCAGTTTCTTGAGCGAGCAATGATAGATTCTGAGCACACAATTAGAGATTTTGAGCACATAAAAATATATTTTACGAGCACATCAATTATATTTCAAAAAGAAATCACGTTTGAGCAAACAAAAATCAATATTGTGCTCCATAAATGCGTTTGCATGTTAGTTTTACTCATAATGTTCTCTCACAAATTCTTTCCATGGCGCACAAACAGACCGCTGCGCTCGCTCACTTTCCCCTTCCCTCTCTCTGCGCGCTCAGGTTGTCGTGTCCGCACGCTCAACTTGACACACACGTTACAATTGTGCTACAAAACCAACCAATCGGAGAGCTTGTGGAAGTACACTCTGATTGGCTGTTCGCTCTCCAATTAGCTCGCTAGTTACATTTACCCGAAAAAAAGCGCTCGATGAGACAGACACGGACCGGAAGAGGAGGAATTGATTCAACACAAACTTTGGTCAGTATTTATTATTATTATGATTATTGTCTCGGGTAAATGTAACTAGCGAGCTAATTGGAGAGCTAACAGCCAATCAGAGTGTACTTCCGCAAGCTCTCCGATTGGTTGGTTTTGTGGCACAATTGTAACGTGTGTGTCAAGTTGAGTGTGCGGACACGACAACCTGAGCGCGCAGGGAGAGGGAGGTTGAGCGAGAGAGGGAAGGGGAAAGTGAGCGAGCACAGCGGTCTGTTTGTGCGCCATGGAAAGAATTTGTGAGAGAACATTTTGAGTAAAACTAACATGCAAACGCATTTATGGAGCACAATGTCAATTTTTGTTTGCTCAAGCATAATTTCTTTTTGAAATATAATTGATGTGCTCGCAAAATATATTTTTATGTGCTCAAAATCTCTAATTGTGTGCTCAGAATCTATCATTGCTCGCTCAAGAAACTGGCACAAATATAATTCCATACATGAAAAGAAAAAAACAACTCAATCACATTGTTTTTTTCATGCCTAAGGAGGAATAAAAACACTCAAGTAAAAAGTCTTGACGAAGGTTGTCATAGTTCATGCATGAAAGGGTTAATATAACAAAACAAATAACTTAATTGTTACCCTACATTGTCAATATATGTGCACCTATATCACAAATGTAAGATTAAAAAATAAAGATATACAAAATAAACTAAACTGTGTATGTTAAACGATTGACTGCAAATGAACTATGTGCTGCAAACCAAACTTCTACAAAATAATATGACATGAAACTAATATGATGATGGTGTGTTGGTGAGGATATTAATCTTGTGTGGCTGTGTCCATCACACACACACTTGCCTATATGTTCATGTAACAACAACAGCAGAACATCATCACTGGGTAACGGTGGGAGTCTGCAGGGCACAACTCCAGACGCAGCATTTCACCATCTCTCTCAGCAGCTGGTGATCAAAACAATCAGATATGGTTGGGAAACTCACTCTGCTTTTCTCTCTCCGTCTTCTCCTTTCATTACCCTCCCAGTAACTTGATTCACGTCTCTATCACAGTTTAATGTAGATGATAGTCTGTTTTCACACGGTGGGTAAAGATGACTCACAGTCTAGTACATAAACAGTGGTGTACGGGCAGAATGGAAGTTTCTCTTAGACGCCCGCTGGTGTTTTTTATATTGCTGACACAGAAAGAAATGTAGACTGAGCAAAAACAAGCAAAAAGACAGATGATGTACGCCTTTTTTACATAAATTCTGAAATGACAACAGTTAAACAGGGATGGAAACGTCACATATGGTCCATTTATTGGAAACAAATAATGGGTACGACTATGACTACGTGCAGTTAAGTCATGTTGGACACTACCTAAGCCAAATCAATGTACAAATCAATGTGGATTGATTTGGACACTGATTTGACAGGAATATTGCTGTTTCTTTTTTTTTAATAATTTGAATGTTTTTCCAATTTCATATTAACATAGGATAATAAAAGTGATCCAGAATAATGCTAAATTGTATATTTGTTTTTACTGGAAAATACAAAACGTCCTTATAAAACAACATCTCAACACCATACCCATGCACTTCAATCTTCCACAAAATCCCAGAATGCAAATGGAAAGCTGTCAAGGAGAAAAAAAAAAAAGGGAAAGGGAAGAAACAAAAAAAAAAAATCACTGAATTAGGGATTCATAAATGGAGTGGACTCAATAATGATAAGCAAATAAGTTAATAATAAATAGATTGCTTATGCTGTTTTGGTGTCACCCAGTTCAGTGTTTCCATTGTTATGCATGTTGGTTTCTGAGTAATGACTATACAATGATGAGCAACTCATTTGTGTCCTTTTGGCAACAGAAAACGGCACACCACAAGATTTTATTTCATCATATACAGGGCATACATATATATGTATATATATATATATATATATATATATATATATATATATATATATATATATATATATATATATATACATATATATATATTAAATTAATGCATTAACGTGGATTAATCCATCATCATGATTAATCTGATTAAAAAATTTGAACACAGTTATCCCACCTGCAGTACAGAATGACTCTGAAAGTCTCTGCTAATGCATTTCAGGCAGTTTGACCAAGTAGAGTTACTGTTGCACATGAGCAAATGGGCTGTTGGTCCAGTAGTGACAGGCAGCAGAACCAACCCATAAAGATGGAAGATGCTAAACAGCACCTTGGCCCTCCGGATAGGAAAAAAAAACCCAAGACAGAACAGTCGACCGACAAAGTATTACGCACACTCTGCAGGAAGGAGTTTTCTTTTCATTTGAGCACTTTCAACTTAAAATACCACATTAACATGAATCATACGTTAGTCGTGGATTCTGCTAGCACTTCAGCTAACACGTCACCCAGCTTGAAACAAACACGTTAAGTGCATATATATTTCTTTCTTTCTTGAGTCTGTTTGCTAATGCAAAATGAAACGTGATTAATATACAGGGTGTATCAAAAAAAACTAAACATTTTGAAAAATTACCCCCAGTTCTGCATTTGATAATTTTTGGAATTTTCTTTTATGGACGTCGGTAGGTAGGGGATTGGTGGATATTTGTCCAAATGTACAGACCCAGGTTTTCATGCATGAGTGAGCAGGGGCAAATTGCGCGATCCAAGTTAAAACTGGTTTGTGCGAAGTAGCGGTGGGATTTAAATCCAATCAAAGGTCATGGGAGGGGACAATGGGCATCCATCTTGTTTTCCTTTGAAAGGAAAACATTGAAAGGCAGGAACAGCTGAAACTGACATGGTGGCCAAAGTGTTAATGCTGTAACCTGGCAATTTTGTGGAAATCAAGATGGATGCCCATTGTCCCCTCCCATGACCTTTGATTGGATTTAAATCCCACCGCTACTTTGAGCAAACCAGTTTTAACTTGGATTGCGCAATTTGCCCCTGCTCACTCATACATGAAAACCTGGGTCTGTAAATTTGGACAAATATCCACCAATCCCCTACCTACCGACGTCCATAAAAGAATATTCCACAAATTATCAAATGCAGAACTGGGGGTAATTTTTCAAAATGTATAGTTTTTTTTATACACCCTGTAGTTTAAAAGTGAACATTTGATTGCGATTAATCAAAATTAATCCACAGCAACATTGTGACTAATCTGATTCAAAGTTTTAATTTTTTAACAGCACTAATATATTTATTTATTTACCAAAATGTAACTTATACCAATCTCAGCCCTCAAAATACAGAAATAATAATAATTCCATGGTTCGTTTTGACAGTAACATCATAAATCACCACCAGACACTGTTAAGGCTTTATTATTTGTGCATGTTTTCCAATCAACTGACTGAAATATTTCCACTGGGATTTGTTACCGCAGCAGATTGGTAGACTACTGCATGCTCCATTAGGGTTTGGTGACAGACAGTAGAGTGAGCTACTTTACCCTTTAAAGAGTTCTGACAGATCTGAAATATCACACAGCGCTTTGGTTGATATAAAAGTATATGACCTGCTGGAGTGATATGATCCCCAACTGCTGAGTATCAGTAATACTGCTGCTGAGTGCTGCATATCAAATTATCATACAATATAACACTGTCATAAAAACGGTTTACTGTGTGGGACATGTCTGAAATAACAGATGGCCGCAGGGGACATTAAACAACGCTTTTAATAAGAGGATGGAATATTTATACTGAAGTCGCAGGCTAAACACACAAACTGACGGAAATGGAAAAGCTGTCACCACCTCAGCGTTCAGGACATAAAACGGGAGTCCCATATTAATAAGGCAATTTCACCTGTCCCTGATGAATCGGATCTCTCACTGATCCATCGGATCTGTTTTTCTCAGTAAACACTTCTACCAAAGGCTGTGCAATTTGAAAATTTATACACAACACCATGTCGCAATAGAAAATATTAGCATTATTGTGCTGCAAATCACACCTTTTCCAGTGATATTTTTTGTCATTTTGATGACTGTGTGACCTTTTACACGTGCACAGGTGCAGAGAGGAAATTAGCATGAACGCAACACTAACAAATGAAGAAGAATGAATAGGAGGAGAGTATGTGTTACAGTCAGTGAGGTAAATCCAAATCAGTGACAGCCAATGACCAGCCACGATAAAACAAACTTACACCAGGGTTGATTGTATGAATCACTTAATAAAAGAAAATAATCAAATATGATGAATGATGACAATTATCAGATTTTAATTTGTCTTTGTTTTTGTGATGGTTGTATTTTGTTGTTCTTATGCTGTGTTCCAGGCCACCTGTAACTCATGTTTTTCCGACCTTCTACCAGTGAAATGACACTGGAATGACAGTCAAACCTGTGACTTCCCACCCGTGAACTCATACTAGATCCATTTACTCCAAGTTCTGAGTTCTGATGTCATGTACCCCGTGAAACAACAATGGCTGCCCTCATGGATGTGGTGTTTATGCAAAGTGTTTATTAAAACAAGGCATTGCTCTGACATTATTTATCTGCAAATGTTCTGCATAATCAGCAGCTGCTCTGGTGTTAGCTAGTTTTCAGTCCATTGAGTGCAAGAATAAATTAATACCAAAGACGTATCCAAATAAACAAATAACATAACATAAAAGGTAGAACAGCTTCTCTTGCCTTATGCGTCATTTTTACTCCTCTGTTTCCCTCAAATAAAAAAACAGCAAACACCTTTGGCGATAGAAATGATTGTAAATGAACATAATGTACAGTCCATCTGCTGGTTTATTTACATCTAGCTACCACAATTCCTTGTGCTCAGGCAGTTTGGCATGACTTGCCTGGAACACTACAAAGTCGTGATTTGAAGACATGACTTACAGGCTCAAAAACTGGCCTGGAATGCAGCATTAGCCCGCTTTGCACCCTGTGTTATCACTGTTTTTACGTACTTCAGCTAAAATTTCCTTAGGGGGTCAAATGAGTGGCCATTTTTGTCAAAAAAAAAGTTGTAAGAAATGCATAGAACTGTGTTGAAATAATGCTAATCCATTTGTGCACAGACTACTGATATTATTTGACAGTGGAAGCTATATTTTCAGAAATATTGGATTTTGAATAGCACGTGTATGTGAAAACTTTTGCTGATGGATGGACGTGACATTACCCATGATGCTCTGGTCAGTACCAGTACTTTATTAGTAATAAACTTATATACTTACTATTGCTAACTATCCTCTTATTCATAAATGTTAGTATTGTGGATCTAAAACAATAACAGCTGACACAAAAACACAAAATGTGGCAGTGGACGGATGTGACATGGTTGTTACAGATCCCATCATACTGATGCTCGGCAGCCATGTCACCGTTTCCACTAATGATCCCTGTGCAAAACTAGGATCAGAATTATTTATTGTATAGTTTATCATCATACTAAAGAGGAAATAACAAAATAGAATTGTTATTTCTTTATAAAAATGCTTATTATTAGAAAACTGTTGATTTAAAAAGTGACGTGTGACATTCTTAATGTATGTATTGGTGTAACATAAGCAGGATGGATCAGCACCATACTCCATATTGAACCTGTAAAAATAAAACATGTGATATGTAGTACAGAATCTGGTAAGAAAAACTGGGGAATCTAAAAGAATAGAACATTTGTTTTTCAGGTAAATTCAGTTAAAATATAACTTGGCCATTTGTGACATGAAAATATAGCATTAATTGTTATGAAATTGGACATTTTTGACCTGAAAACATAGTTCATATGACCATCAACATGTTGAACAGAACTGAAATCCTGTAAATTTGCAGAACTTGCATTTACTAACACAAAGTTCCTTTGACGATTCACTTATATTGATTTCTTATGCACAAAGACAGAAATACGACCTCTAAGCAAATTTTAGCTGACTTATTTACTTATTTTATGATTCATTTATGGCACTTTGGCCAGCTGTAAAGTTCTTAAAGTGCTCTATAAATAAAGTTGGTATGGTATGGTATGGTATGGTATGAAATACAACGTGGTTGTTTTTAAGATGCACCTAAATGGCATTGATTGAAAGTGAAGCTGATATGTAATATCTTTAAGTGTAACACCAATGACAGACACTAGATTTGGACCCTCTACAGTGTATTCTGGAAGCCTATCTTAAAATAGTTTTTTAATAAGACTTAAGGGCTAAATATATCTGCAGAGTTGTAAACTAGCATTAGCATTAGCATAGCCATCACATCAGTCACTTATTGATCTGTCATGTATGAGAATACCACTTTCTGTTTTTCCTAGTTAAAAACAAGTCCTCTAGCTTTTTTTTTTTTTTGTATTACTAGTGATGAAATAGAATATTTAACTTGCCACAGTGCACAGAGCATGGACAACCAATTGTGAATATTATGTAGCTCCTTGTAAAATATAGAATTAATAATACAAATAGAGATAGTACCCATATAGTATTAATTTGTAGACATAAAGACAAATAAATTGTGGCTGTTCCCATGACTGTTTTCTCAAAAGTTCTGTATGTGTTCGATTTATAAAATAACTTAAACTTATTTTGGAATTGTAGTCTGACTGAGGTTAGTTAGCTGCTGTTAGCTCATTAGCTAATAATAGCCAACTTATTGTTTAGGGGGGAAAAATGTAAATGTGTTAGATTTAAAAAAAAATTACTCTTATATTTTGTAACTACTAAAAGAAAGGTGAAACATTTATTTGCAATGTCTTGAAATCCCACTACCTGCTGTGAATGATTTAGAAATACAAGTGACAGAAACTCATATACTCGCACATGCTTAGAATCTGGTATAGTGACCTCACCCCTGCTCCGCCCTTTTGTCCAAATTTAGTCCCTTCGTTCTGTTCCAAAATTGAAAAATATATCATATCTAAAAGTAATAATAAAATAACTATAACATCCCAAAACGTAATTACATATTTTAAACATGATATTCACAATTTAGAATTTGTTGTAAATTTGTTCATCTTATTTTGAAAATTTCATATTCATAAAAATAAATACACTAAAACACACCCAAATTTTAAAAACTCCTTATTGGAATTTGAAAATTATATTAAATCTTTAGAATTTATCCATAATAAAAAAAAAAAGCTGTAACACCCTGGCTCTTTATAAACAATTATTTAATACTGACTGAACTCTCTGTTGTATTTATTTATTTATATTTGTTAGATCTGTTATTTTTATTTATTTATTTACTTTTTTATACTATTATTTGTATATTATGCTTTCTATCTTTCATTATTTTTCTTAAACTTATACGTTCAAATGCTTTTTCCCTTTTGACATCTTGTTGTTTGTTCAATTTTTTGTACTGTATACTTAAATGTTTTCAATAAAGTTGGGGGAAAAAAATAAAACATTTTGTCCCCTCTGGCTCCAAAGATCCAAGATGGCACACAGAACACAAACTCCTTGACTTCAAAACAGCACCCCCCCCCCCCCCTTAACACCACCACCAAAAACAGACATCACACTGGCTCCAACAATCTTTTAAATACAGTCTGTGGATGCACCATGGGATTGGACCCTTAGTTTCAGATCACATGGTGTAGCTTTAACCTTAAAAAACTGAGTTCCGTTGCTGGTCTTAGCTTTAGTCCATATCATCACATCATATGCTGCCACTGTACTCTACCAGACCCACTGTTACACAATCTTCCCCTCTCGATGGAGCAGGTCATTTGGTCCATTCCACTTACTGCCCAGTAGTGCAACAATGTACCTACCACTCATAACACTAACATCACAACCGAACCTTTAAGCTCAGCCCTCGGAACTTATTTAGTGTTTTTCTTCTGCTCTCTGTGTAACTCTTGTTTTTTTTTTCCAATGCACTGCACATGAGAGCACAATCTCTAATGCATACGACTAGAGCTGTAGTATTGATGTCTTTACACATCATTGCGGTCCCTCTGGACTATACTATGTGAGCTCATACTACTTTACCATGTTTCGGAGACCAAGTTATCCTTTTAGATCGTTATATTCTTTTTCTACTCAAGTCTCTGCTGCACTACAAAAGCGTTTCAACTACCATTTATCGCAGGGGTGTCAAACTCATGTTAGTTCAGGGGCCACATGCAGCTCAATATGACCTGAATAATATCAATTCCAAAATTTGTATGTCTCCCCCCTACTCCCCCCTTCTCCCCCTCTCCCCCAGTCTCTATCTCTATCGCTCTCTCTTTTTCCCCTTCTCTACTCTCTCTCTTTAACCCCAACTGGTCAAGGCAGACGGCCATCCTCCAGGAGTCTGGGTCTGCTCCAGGTTTCTGCCTGTTAAAGGGAAGTTTTTCCTCGCCACTGTCACCAGTCACAAGTGTTTGCTCCTGGAGGATTCTGTTGGGTTTCTGTAAATTGACTTAGAGTCTGGTTTTGACCAACTCTATATATAAAATGTCAAGAGATAACTTTTTGTGATCTGGCGCTATATAAATAAATTTGATTGATTGAGTGATTTAATTGGTTTTCCCCTGTAAGTCGCTTTGGAAAAAAGCGTCTGCCAAATGCGTAAACATAAACATAATTTCTATGTTTTAGAGTGAAAAAAGTCAAATTACTGTATGCTATCAAAATGTTTATACCTACAAAGTAGCCTTTAAAAAAATGTGGAAAAACATGAACCGTGACCAACATGAATTTTTTTGGGTTTTTTTTAAAGTGCAATTTTAACAATTTATGCCATTATTTGGCCTCAGTTTCTCATTTTCACATGTTCATTACAACTTACAGATCACAGTGGATACACAAATACACAAAACATTTAATAACAGACAGAATATTGTTACAGTGGCTCTTAATTCTCTTAAGACATATCAGATTGTTCATAATTGTTCAGGTTTTTCACGTTTTTTGTAAAAGGCTAGTCTGTAAATGCTAAAACTTTTGGGTGATTTTACCTTTTTTTTTTTTTTTACACTAAAACAAAGAGAAAAATTTGCACTTTTCATTATTTATAGGTTATTATGACAGTATTTTACTGGTCTGACCCACTTTCGATGGAATTGACCTAAAATTATTTTGACATCCTTGATTGTTAAGATCTTCAGTGTAATTTTTGCATTTCACTAATTCATCCTGCGGGCTGGATTGGACCCTTTGGCGGGCTGGTTTTGACCCCCGGGCCGCATGTTTGACACCCCTGATTTATTGTATTGCGAGTAAACATTCGCAGTCAATGGGAAATAAAGACAAATCTATTTCTGTACAATTATCACTCACCAATCTTTAAAAAAGCTCCTTGGAGTGTCACAGGCTGACGGCCCATGAAGGTTAATGGTAAGGAAGAGGTCACAAATTGCTTTATTCAATATTCGCCATTATCTTCTTCAGCTGTCAAAGCTGTAATATTGATAGCTCCTTGTTCATAAATCAAACTTCAAGCACACATGTATAAACACACACACACATATATATGAGTGTTCATCTGAGGACACTTCAGCTGGCATGGGTCCAAAAGATAAAACCCCTCCACTCGCATGCCTCTGACACAGAGAGGGAGAGAGGTGGTGATAAAGAATTGGGAGAGGACCAGAAAATCAATCAAGCCGCCATCTGGCATCCCGGCACTCTGGAGACACTAACAACTGTCTGCTTCTCCTCTGTGTTTTCCTGCGGTCCCTCTACGCAGCCCGGGGGATGGCGAAGTGACCACAGCTCAGAACAGAGGGGGGATATAGCTGTCGGATTCTGACTGATGACAGCGGAGGCAGAGAACACAAATCTGAACAACCCACAAGACTAATTCACACGAGGGAAACACTCCCTGCCTGTGCATACTCTTATCAGGGGAGAATACGCCAGTGTGTACACCCTACTACTGTTTCTCTGACCGAGAAACTTCATATACATTCAGTACACAAGCATTTTCCTCTGATATAGGGATGTACCGATCACCAGTATAACGATAAACCACGGTAAAATTGCAGACGGTTAGTATTACCGTTTAAATTCTAATTATCATGATAACCGTGTTTGATTACCACACTTTTCCGTAGAAAACACCTAAGTAAAGATCTGCTTTTATGTCAAATATTTGAGTATAGTTTTAATTTATTACAATTTTGATTTTTTCAAATTAGATTTTATTTTTTTGTGTGTGTTTTTTGTCCTTTTGTGTTTTTATAGTAAGTTAAAGTGAAAAAAATTATAGACAGATGATATAGATGAAGTTGTGCTGAAAAAAAAAGATCCCAAATATGGGTATAGTAAACATTTGTTTATATAATAAATAAAGGCAAAATCAAAAGGACTGAAAAACGTCCAAAATAGGCTCAGACCACTAAGGGTTAATATTTGAATGTTTCTGCCAACAGAAGGTACATTGTGCCTACTATTTTATTTGTTTTTTGTTTTGTTTTGTTTTTTTTTTTCAAAATACAACTTGGTTAAATTATTTCAGTGTGTGTATTAGTACTTTTTGAACATTTTGAGCACAATTTCAACAATCCCGCGATAATAATGATAACCGTGATATTTTTAGTCACAATAACTGTGATATGAAATTTTCATATTGTTACATCCCTACTCTGATATAAGAATAATTACATGCTGTTGTATTTTCTCTCCCTTCAGGCACTTGTATGGCCTCCCAACAGACAAGATGCAAATAAGATGCAGAAGAAGATCCTACAGGGTTCAAACCTTCAGTGTTTGTGCATGTGTTTGCCAGCATTGAACATTAAATCCCCTCTTCGTAATGACAACAGATGAGATGTGACACTAAAAAAACAACATACAAATCTAGAAAAAAAAAGTATAATTTAAAAACAAATATAGTTGACACCAAATGAAGTAAAATGACCTACATCATTTTACTTAAGTTCAATTTGCATTGCAAAAATGACTTCATTCAAAGCACAAGGGAATGAGACTGGAGTGCCTCCTGTTATCAGTAGTCAGGTGGTTTAGTTGAAGAGGTACTAGGTACTCACATAATGCCTGTGATCTACAGCTTTTTTCTAAGCCGCTGGTATGAAAAGAGGAGCAAGCACTCGAAATATACGGAAAAGGTTCTTAACAAAATACCTGAACATTTGTCCCACTTTCACATGACAAATAGGGAACGCAGTGCAAGAAAGGAACTCGATGAAAGGAGCAATGATGCCCTCTACTGGAAAAGAAAAAAATAACATTAAATGCCTCATTATGGCACTTGTGGAACACCAGTGAAATGCTGGAGTGTAGCTCCTAAGAGCCTCTGGGTTTACTTAAAGAAGGAAACAGCAGTTAATGTTTTTTCCAGCATCTCTCCGAGTAAAGAGAGCAAACTGAGATCATCTTTTAAAAGTGACTTCCAAACATTAGAGTGTACAAATGCCAGCATATTGTAAGTAATACTCCAGTTTCTCCTTAATTAGAAAAACAGAAAATAAAATAAGGTACACTCCAGGAGACTACCGTTTCCCAGCCACAGCATCTTGGAAAAAATCCTTCCTAGTCACAGAGTACCTGAAAAAGACTTTTTCAGTGTAGCTTGACAATACATCCAGCTTTACATTAAGCAGGTTATTGTCGAGTGTGACTTCCTGCATTTGGACCCTTTAAGGTGAAGGAAAACTTGTACAAAATCCTTTAGCAATGTTCGGTTCACCTATATCCTTCCACGGGATAGGGGTCCTGAATGAAAACAGATTTTTGGGTGGTACTACTACATTTTCTCCTCAAAGTACCACTGTTGGTGGGCATTGTCAGAGCAGGGTTGGAGTGAGGGGGCGGGTGTTCCGTTGTCAGTCTTATCTACAGCCTGAACACACTTCTGACTGCTCACGTGGTACAGGCTTCCATCCTGAAGACACACATGGAAAAACACATCATTATACAGCTGACACAAGGTAAACAATGTGATAATTATTAGTAGGAACTGGGAATAATGCCAAAACTTAAATGAGTTTCAGTGACGGTTCAAAGACAAACAGTAACTGGGTGGTTCACCTCTCGGAGGATAAATTTCTGGTCTGGTGGTAAAGGTTGTCCTCGTTTCCTACAAAGGTGTACGGACAAGTAGGTACTGATGTTGTCACCTACAATGCATCCAGCAGGTTCCCTTGTGTTATAGCGGATCTCACCATCCATGGAATACTCAAAAAACTGAAGAAAAAGACAAACAGGAGTGTGCAAGTTTTAGATTTAACTCATTCCTTCATTCAGTTTTGTTTTTAAATTGATCTGACCATCAACTTCATCCTACACATCAACCTACTCTGACCAGTTTCTGTCATTGTGATAAACGCAGATTCACAGAAACCCATTAGCCAAAGGGTCCCGCCAAAGGGACCACTCCAGCCCCTGGGATGAATTTGTGAAATGCAAAAATTACACTGAAGATATTAATCATTTTAGTTCAGGTTCCACATACAGACCAATTTAATCTCAAGTGGGTCGGATTACTAAAATACTTTCATAATAACCCATAAATACTCACAACGTCAAATTTTTCTCTTTGTAAATATAAAAATGTTCATGTCATTTTACTGTATTTACACTAAAACAAACTAACATTTCACAAAAAACATGAATAACCTCAACAAATATAAACATTTTTGAAATGTCTGAAGTGTAATTTTAACAATATTCTGCTTGTTATTAAATGTTTTGTGTATTTGTAGATCCACTGTGATCTGTAAGTTGTAATTTACATGTTTAAATGATAAACTGAGACATAATATTGTTAAAATTGCACTTAGTTTTCTTAAGAAATTTCAGTTTGTTCATGTTATTCACATTGTTTTAAAGAGTAGTTGGTAGATGGAAACATTTTCATCATACAATTTTACTTTTTGTCACTCTAAAACATAGACGAAAGTTTAGAGTTGACATTATTTATATATTATTATGTTATTATTTCACTGGCTCGGCCCACTTCAGATCAAATTTGGCTTAATGTGGCCCCTGAACGAAAATGAGTTTGACACCCCTGCATTAGCTGAATAACATATTGGTGATTATTTGATAACAGATTTATTTCAGGATATAATGTTTATGTTTTTATAAAAGACAAGTATTATTAATGTTAGGCAGTTTTATTTGCTAGCTGTGGTGTCTATGGGGAACTGGCTGAAACCACTGTAAAATGACATGGCAGAACATTACATACATTAGTACAATACAACAGTGTTTTTCAACCTTTGGGTTGCCTGGAATCCAAATGGGGTTACCTGAAATTTCTAGTATTTTTAATTTCCTGGTTGTACTGAGGGGCAGTTGTGGTTTCAGAAGATGGTGGTTCTGGTTCAAAATGCTATATGGTGAAGCAATACACTACTCCTGGGGTGTCAAACATGCGGCCTGTGGGCCAAAATTGGCCTGCCAAAGGTTCCACTCTGGCCTGTGGGTAGAATTTGCAAAGTGCAAAAACTATAGTAAGTAAGTAAGTAAGTAAGTAAATTGTATTTATAGAGCACTTTTCACAGATAGTCACAAAGTGCTTTATCAAATCAAAATCAAACTGAAGATATTAACAGTAAAAGGTGTTGTTTTAGTTCAGTGGCCACATACAGACCAAATGTGATCTCAAGTAAAATAATAGAATAACCTGTAAATAATGACTCCAAATTTTCATCTTAGTTGTGAAATGAAATGTGAAAAAAATAATATTACATTATGCTTATAAATCATGAAAACTCCACGTTTCTCTTTGCTGTAGTGCATTAAATTATGAAAATATTTACATTAAACAAATTATCCTTCAACAATAAAATGTGAATAACCTCAACAAATACGAACAACTTGAAATATCTGAAGAAAATTATATGCAATTTTAACAATATTTTGCCTGTTACTAAACGTTTTGTACCTTTGTAGATCTGATCCATAATTCACATATATAAATGATAAGTTGAGGCATAATACTGCTAAAATGGCAATTATTTTTTTAAAGAAATGTAAGTTTTTTTTTTCAGATTATTCACATTTTTTGTTTAGATAGTTTAAAAATGTAAATATTTTCATAATTTAATGTTATTTAGTTCAGGTTCCTCATACAGACCAAATGTGATCTCAAGTAAAATAATAGAATAACCTATAAATAATGACTCCAAATTTTCATCTTAGTTTAATGTGAAAAAAATAATATTACATTATGTTTATAAATCATGAGAACTCCACATGTTTCTCTTTGCTGTAGTGCATTAAATTATGAAAATATTTACATTAACAAATTATCCTTTAACAACAAAATGTGAATAACCTGAACAAATACGAACAACTTGAAATATCTAAAGAAAATTATATGCAATTTTAACAATATTCTGCCTGTTACTAAACGTTTTGTACCTTTTTAGATCTGATCCATAATGCACATGTATAAATGATAAGTTGAGTCATGATATTGCTAAAATTGCACTTATTTTTCTTAAGAAATGTCAGTTTTTTTCAGGTTATTCAATTTGATGTAAATATTTTCATAATTTAATGTAATTTCGTAAAGAGTAAAGTAACGTAAAGAGACAAATTTGGAGTTGTCATTATTCATAAGTTGTTATATTATTATTATTATTAAAACCTATAAATAATACCACCCCCCTCCATATTATTAATGGAAAACTGCTTTAGTCCATGTGTATGACTGTGCCAATGCTGAAAAAAATCCCCTCAAAGCATTCCTGAGATATGTGTTCACTAGTGTGAAACTTTCACCTTGTGGAAATAACCTGCTACACATTTGTGCGAAATGTGGTCATAACAATAATAACTGTTATTATTTCATCCTTTAGTCTTTGTCAGTGTTGGTGCTGGAGTTCATCACATCATTCTTCAGATGCTGCACTGATGGTAACGTCAGAGAAATATTTCCAGTTCAGAGGCATGAAAAGATATGAACTATGAGAACAAATGGACCCAATGAACCAAGAGATGGCTTATGTTTCTGCATTTCCAGATGCATGTGAAATGTCATGTCTGTGCTGACTATAACATGAAAGTGTTATCAGTGTGACTCTAAAGCACATAAAGAACCTGCATTTGGCAAACAATATAAACACAGCAGAAGCCACATCCAACAGATTACATCAGTGTGTATCATAATACACATCATATCATGAAAGTGGGAGTCTATCACAATACTTCTGTACAACAGGTATAAACCATGTGATGCACCGTGAAATAAGAGGATTGCATCCTTACTTATAGGGTCTGAACACCTATTTATACATGTTATTATTGATGTTACAGGGAAATGGGAGACAGGTGAGGGAGCTTTGCTTTTAAGGTTAACACGGTATGAGATGGAAAAATGAAGAGGGAAAAAAAGCGTGAAATCAGAAATAATGAATATTCCGAATTAGATCCTTTGGCCCACCGAGGCTGTGGAATGGAAGACAAAGTACCTGGTTCTGACCCATGCCATGGCAGGGGTAAAGGATGACCCTCTTGCCAGTCACTGAGTGTTCATCTCCAGGGTTGTAGTCAAAGCAGTAGTTGGTCTTACCCCGGTTCTTCAACTACAACAGAAGAAAAAACTCATCAATACATCGTTTAATGTATGGGTAAAAACACAGCTTACAGAAATAATTGGAAAATCATGTCTTTTTTTTGTGCCAGCCCAGCTTGAGTTAATTAATTTAATCTAGCGAGCGTGGGCAAATTAATTTTCTAATTTTAAGCCTTGTAATCAGTGGCTCATATACGCTCTCACCATTCCAAACATGCCGGGCTGATCCTCCGGGACGTGAATATCGGGGTAGACGTTGTCCAAGTACCACCTGAAGTTCTTACAGCCCAGCTTCTGCCGGAGATTCCTCCGCTCCGTCACGTCTCCAAAGGCCTCCTGTTGAACAAAAGCCACAATTCACAGATCTGCCTCATTATTTCAGTCCCCTCTTACTTACTAATTGACCTAAGATTCAATAGTTGGATGGTACGGTTCCTGTTATTAAATAATTTATGATGAAAAATGTGAATCAAAGCCATTTTCTAATCAAAAATGGAATGTGTGTGTGTGTGTGTGTGTGTCTGCTGCAATCCACCATGTTTCCATGTTTTCTTGATAATAACCAAAATCACCTCAGTTCTTACATCAATAGCTATGGCACTGTACTGACAAAAACAGTGCCTTTAGGTATTCCATGTTTTCTTTTCTGTGTTTTAGTCACATGATACACACAGGAGCTAGTGCTTGATTGCATAACCATTGTTTTTGATGACTTTTGATGGTCTAATAATTTTTTCCATGACTGTATGTGCTTAACTTGTGTATAACAGCACCACCTAAAGTTGTTCTGCATCGCTATAGTATCACTGGACACTCAGACCCCCCCACACTAGATCAGCTGAGGCTGTCTAGTGTGTTTTTCAACCTTGGGGTCGGAACCCCATGTGGGGTCACCAGGAATTCAAATGGGGTCACCTGAAATTTCTACTAATTGATAAAAATTAAAAAATAAAATAAAATAAAATAGATAGATAGATAGATAGATAGATAGATAGATAGATAGATAGATAGATAGATAGATAGATAGATAGATAGATAGATAGATAGATAGATAGATAGATAGATAGATAGATAGATAGATAGATAGATAGATAGATAGATAGATAGATAGATAGATAGATAGACAGATAGACAGACAGACAGACAGACAGACAGACAGATAGATAAGGTGAGTTGAGAAAGACAATCACAAACATAACAGACATGACAAACTGTGAGTCTGAAACTGAAGCACTGTGGTACTGTTTATCTTTCAAATGTTCATTGTGTCAGTTTCAGATGCTGCAGCTCTTTCATAAATCGTAGTTTGAGTTCTTGTTTGTTCAGTATTAATTGTCAGCCTTGTAAATCCAAGCTGGACTGACTGTACATATCCTGACCAAGGAAAATAAAATCCTCACTTTGTGCAGTAATCTACACCTGCCTTTTCTGCCTCTGTCCATAATAATATACATTATATAGACTAAATGTGTCTAAAATTAACATTTATTCGCAACATAGTATAGCAAACTATTACATGATCACAAACAAATTAATTTTAGCAAAAAAAAAAAAGTCTTCATTTTGAATGTCTGGGGTCACCAGAAATTTGTGACGTTAAAATGGGGTCATGGGCTAGAAAAGGTTGGGAACCACTGGTCTAGTGTCTCCAAAAACACACAAACAAACACATTTATCTAGTGGTTAAGACTCAAATCACAGTGTTTTGCCCTCAACTCAGCCTCCAAATGCGTACATAAGATATGTAACATTAAAGTTTCTAGTGTTTGTTTTGACTATTCTATTAAGAGGATATTAACTCTGACATAGTAGGTGACGCTAATGAGACCTCAGTAAACAATAGCATTTAAATACATAATTTAGGGTTTTATGTGCACCAATAATGAACATTAAAATGAGAATTAATTCTAATCCAAATTCAAAACAATGTATATTTTTTTAAATACATTTTCTTGGATTGGGGTTTTGTGCAATATAGCACAATGAATTCAATGTATCTTAAAAAAAAATCCAAATCAGTTTCCTACCTAAAGTAACGAGCTACCATTTGCTGCCAGCTAACTATGGTTCTGTGCCTCTGCTTTCCAAAAAATGTATACAAATAATGTAAATACATGTACAATTATAACATATACTACATTTAATTTCCTAGCATATAATTAGGTAATATTTAAAGTATGTTTAGCCCCAGTCATATGTGCCTATAGGTGCAAAATCAGCTGTTTTTGGACCAGCTTTTGTTGTAGTTTATAAATGTCAGATTTTTTATGCTGTTAGACACTTGAATATCATATGTGTGTTTTTATTAAAACAAGCCAACTTTCTACAGGCTTTAACACCGGATGAAGAGGAAATCTATTCTGAGCTACTGGAAAAATACCAGACATAACAGAAACCTACTACTGTAGACCAGATAAAGTATGGTAGTAAAAACACAACAGTTTGTACTTTGAGGTATTATGTAGTACCAAAGTGTAATCCAGTCATTATATTCCCCTTGTGTAATCAGATCCCTCAGAGTTTCACAATAACCTTTATTTTTCTCTGATTTCCAGACTGTTCTGTGTTATGAATGACTGGATCATATGTCCTCTATGTGTGTGAATGTGCCGTACGTTTGTCTATTTGCACCTCAGTGTTTGTACTCAACCACACTATTTACACCTGGGTGCCAAGTCTTCTGACAGAGGTAATGTGAAAGGGTGTTTTTTTGTTTACTCAAACCGTGATCTTCGTCCAAGACGTTTTTGGTGCTTAGACCTAACTAAAACGTGACTGAAAACTGATTGGATGCAGCCATTTTACAAATATTTGCAAAAGGTAATTTCTTCTGTCTTGATGATGATGAAAAGTACTTTGTATTATCTTGGAAATATACCACCCACAGTCAATTCTAGAGACAAATACCTGATTAATATAATGATGGCAGCCTGTAAAAAAAAAAGCCATAACAAGAAAATGGCTGAGTGAAGAACCCCCAACAAAGAAGGAATGGATTGTAATTGTTGAAGAAATATACAATATGGAAAAATTAACTTTCTGCTTAAACCATAATTTGGACAAATTTACTAACTACTGGCTAAAATGGACATCTATCCCAGAAGATGTGACATCCCTATAAGAAAACATCTTGTTTTTCTCATGAGAAATACACATATATCTCAACATCTGTATCTTTTACTGTCAACATGTGTAAATATGCATTCCAGGAAAATGTGCACAAATGTTTATGAAAATGATGGATGTAATTATGTCAGCAGGTTTACGGGACCTGATCTGATGCAACATGAGAATATATCTGAAGGATCTGACATGGACTGAAACAGGACATTACCCAAACTAACTCAACCCTCTTATCTTGATGGGATAACATTGTGACTCAATGACTCACTTCTTTATTGTTGTATTTTCAGTTTTTTGATACTGCCCTGTCTGTGCTTGTTGATGTCTCTTGTTTCGTGTGTCTTTACTTTTTTGTTTTATTGCCTGTTTGTTAAAAAATGTAAAACCTGTTAAAAAATAAAGTATAAAAAAAAAAAAAGAAAAGTACTTTGTAACCTGTATTTGTACAAGGTGCGATATATAGAAATGATTACATACCATTTTATTATTGATAAATACACGCCCTCAAACACACAGACATCCTAACACAACACTACTCCCATATCCTGGTCAAACAAAAGAAACTGGACTGATCTGTGTATTTTGCACATAGCTGTGTGCACTGTTTAAAGGACTCCGTTTGAGCATCTGAAGAATGTAATATTAGTGATCTTCATGTACCGTATGAAGACTGAGGAACACTCAGAAGAAACATAACACATGGTTTGACTTGAATAAATTATCATTAAATGTAGCGAAGACTAAATGTATGTTATTTGGCAAAGGCACAGCAAACACAAAGGTGAGAATAGAATTAGATGGGGTTGGAATTGAAAGAGTACATGAAAATAAATTTCTTGGGGTTATAGCAGATGACAGGCTGAAGTGGAAATCACATATCAAACATGTTCAGTCTAAAGTTTCTAAAAGTATTGTGGTCATATACAAGGCAAAACAATTACTGGATAATAGTTCTCTTCGCATACTTTACTGTTCACTGGTCTTGCCATATTGACATTACTGTGCTGAGGCTAGGGGAAATACTTATAAAATGTCATTACAATCACTTATCATCCTGTAGACAAGAGCAATAAGGACTGTTCACAAGGTTCAGTACTTGGAACATACAAATCTACTTTTTAGACAATCAGAACTACTGAAATTTACTGACATCATATCTTACCAAACAGCAAAAATCCTATACAAGGCAAAAAACAGACAATCACCAGAAAATATCCAAAAAATTTTTAGAAATCAGGAGGGAGGTTATCAATTAAGAGGGGAACATAACTTCAAAATCAAAAACAGGACAACAACCTTAAAAAGTTTTTGTTTATCTATTTCTGGTGTCAAGTTATGGAACAATCTAAGTGAGGAACTCAAGCAAAGTCCAAATATGAACCAGTTTAAGGAAATGTACAAAAATAGTTTGTTTAGCAGTTACAATTGATAATTGATAATTCTCATTCCTGTCTATTGTCATTTACTCATTGATAAGGCATAGAGATTAGAGGCAGAGAAGCCTATGGGAATGTATATGTGTATATAGGTATATATGTGTATGTATGTATGTATATGTAAGTGTATGTGTGTGTATATATATGTATATGATGCATATGTGAATGTGTATATGTATCTGTATATATGTACATATTGCTGGTTTAGACAAAGTGGTGAGAACTAATAAGCTATGCCTCTTCTCGCTCCTTTTCGAATATGACTTTTTTTCTTTTTCTTTTTTGTGTGTATTATTATTTTTGCTTCCTTGAATTTTCATTTCTATATTATGTTGTACAAAGAAGTCAATTAGTATCAATCAGGAAGCTTGTATCATTTCCATATTTGAAATAAATCAATTATAAAAAAAAAACCATTTGTTGGAATGTTTGTGAGAACAGATATTGATCAATACAGGCGATCGATGACTCCAGTTTTCAATACACTTTCTTTGGTACAAAGCTCACAGTATATTCTACAAATGTCATAATTCAATGGTCCACAGTAGAGGACAGAGTGAGTTTGTCTCTCCATAAATGATCTAATAGTGCAAATACACCTACTACCTAATTATGCGCCAACCCTGAGGAGAACATAACAATGGCTGATGCATGTACGCACATTCCTAAAAAGAGACAGAAGGAGATAGTTTGGTGGAATATTTATCGGGCAGCCTTGGTTTGGAGAGTTTATGTCTCATAGGAACAGAGGAAAGGGCAGAGTGATCTACACTCTAACCCAGTACTTCCCAAACTTTTTCACCTTGAGATGCCAAGGAGGACCAAAGCTCACAAAAATGTCATGACTTGCCAAATCTACATTTGTACTGACTCTTCCAAGGACAATTTTTGTTGTCTTCTACAACCTTACTATCTTGTTGCAACGTTTACATCATTTTTGTCTTTTCAGCTCTGTGAATCCATTTTATATATTGTAGCGTCATTTTAATCTTACGTTTTTCATGTTGTTTTAATCTTGTTACTTCTTTTTTGTCTCCATTGTCTTGTTACGTCTTCTACACTACCTTTATGTTGCTACATATTTTTGTCTCATTTTCATCCTAATATCTCTATTAGGCTGTTTGTGTCCTGTTGCTTCTGTTATGTTGGTTTCATCTTGTGGCATCTTTTGCATCGTTTTAGTCCAGGGGTGTCAAACATAAGGCCCCTGGGCCAAAGCCGGCAAGCCCAATGGTCCAATCCAACCCATGGGATGAATTTGAAAAATGCAAAAATTACACTGAAGATATTAACATCAGTCTATTTTGTTCAGGGGCCACATAAAGCCTATTTTGGTCTCAAGTGGGTCGGACTTTGTAAAATACTATTATAATAAAATATGAATAATGACAACTCTAATTTTCTGTCTTTGTTTAAGTGTAAAAAAGGAAAATTACATGAAAATGTTTACATTTACAAACTATCCTTTCACAACAAATATGAATAACTGAACAAATATGAACAACATGAAATATCTTAAGAGAAGTAAGTGTAATTTTAACAATATTCAACCTGTTACTAAATGTTTTGGGTATTTGTAGATCCACTGTGATCTATAAGTTGTAATGCACTTGTGTAAATGATGAACTGAGGCGTAATATTTTTAAAATTGCACTTATTTTTCTCAAGAAATTTCAGATTGTTCATCTTTGTTCATGTTATTCACATTTTCTTTAAGTATACTTTGCAGATGTTAACATTTTCATGATGTAATTTTACTTTTTTCACAGTATTTTTTTTTATTTTTATTTTTTTATAAATTATTATTTTACTGGTAAAGCCCATGTGAGACCATATTGGGCTGTATGTGGCCCCTGAATTAAAATGAGTCTGACACCTTGTTGTTGCATATTTTTTGTCTTGTTACATCTTTTACAATTTGCAGTTTCTTCTCTTTAACAAGGCTTTGGTAAAGTCATCATTTACAAACTCTTCAAGAGAACACTTTTTATTTAGGAAAATTCCTCAACCCTTTAACAACAGCTCCATATCTAATTTTGGGACCTTAAGTTTGGAAAACACAGATCTAATCTTACAACAGAAGAATGGTTAAGATCTAAATCTGTCTAACATAATCCATGCTCAAACACTACAGTGAACCTCTGGTATATTATCGTGTGAGGAGTTTACAGTGTTCATTTGGTTGTAACTACATGTTCACCACTGGAGGAGGAGGAGGAGGAGGAAGGGTTCAGCCCCACTTCGGGATCATGGATGTTGGCTGTACGCTGCAAAACTAACACGCTCTAATTGGCCCTTCGTCAATTTACTTGGTCAAGAACAGAATTCCCAGAGGAGACGGCCTCTTTGTCAATGAAAATGACTGGTAAAGACGATCAAAGGACAACAGCAGCCACCAGTAGAGGACTTCAAAGCGTATATGAGGCAGAGACCAGCGCAGGTGCTACTTAAACACCAATGAAGCAGAAATGTAATGGTGACATGTTGCTTGGTGACATCCAGTACATAGATCAGAAGGAGCGGGACAGAGGCCAATGGGATGCACACGAAAAGCCAGAAAGTGACCAATTAGAGCAGAGTAAATGACAGCTGGAAACTGAAGCATGATTCATTTGTTTTGTTTGAGTCAGCCCTGAAAATGATACACTCTTGAATTTTGAATATAGTTCATTTAGTTTTCACACCGGCTTTTTACTAATTAAACAGCCCTTGTAAACAAACTAATGCAGACTGACAGCGAAACTTCTCAACTGGAACTGTTATCCACTACATCCAATATACTGCGCTCAGATACTAAGTCGGTATTTTTAGATACTGACTCATTATTTTGAGGAAGTTTCTCATTATATTGAGACGCCGACTCATTATTTTGACTTAGAAAATATCTTTTTTCCGCTGTCACAGTGGTGTAAACAGGCTTCCATAAATAACATCTATACAATTGTTCCTCAAGTAACCATACATTCTAGATTTAATAGATTTAACATGGAGTTTTCCAGGCTCCAGGCCAGGGTTAGTAAATTAGTTAATGAAAAGACAGTGAAAAACTGATAAATTAAAACTAGGAAACCGCCGCCCAGGCAGATCAGTCCCCCCTCACCCATCACCACCAAAATTTAATCATTTGTTTCTTGTGCCAGTATCAACATTTCCTGAAAATTTCATCCAAATCCATCCATAACTTTTTGAGTTACCATGCACACAGACAGACAAACAAACAAACAAACAAACAAACGCTGGCAAAAACATAACCTCTTTGGCAGAGGTAACTAGAAAGGCACTCAGAGAGAGCAGACTTCCACCAAGGCAGATCAGTCCCCCCCCCGATCACCACCAAATTTTAATCATTTGTGTCTTGTGCCAGTATCAACATTTCCTGAAAATTTCATCCAAATCCATCCATAACTTTTTGACTTATCTTGCTAACAAACAGACAAACAAACAAACAGACAAACCCCGTTGCAAACATAACCTCTGCCATTCCTTGGCGGAGGTAATAAAACCTAAGTCATAGAGAACAGGTAAAAACAGCAGATCATTAGCCCCTTGTGCTAATTATTACAAAGCTCTGCTGTGGCTCAAACAGTGTTAATGGTTTATGGTGTTAAAGAATAAAATGGCTTTGCACACCATGATGCAAACAGTGGTTTTGTAAATCATATTTAATGTCATGCTTTCTCTCATTCTACCTTGTTCTACAAATGATGAAAATCCAAAACTGGGGTTGGGTGATCCCACAATCTTTGTCATATGACCTATTTTTCAGAGCAACCTTAAAGATCATGTTATAAAAAAGCAGCGCTATCAAAACTTTTCTACTCAGCTAACATTCATTTTAAATGGCCAGTAGGGTTTAATCTGCTTTAACTTGTGTGTAAAATGGTGTTTTGCTGCTGAAGCAGATGTAATGATGAAGAATTAATCCAATTGATTGATTTACACAGATACCTTAGAGCTGTGTCATCGTGTAACAACATTATTAATTCATAATAAATGTCAGGTTAGATAAATGAAGCCTCCACAATCTAGGTGATTAATGGAAACACTGCTGCTGCATGTACCAGAAAACGTCTTTAGATGGTAATGTCCAGAAATTATACAAAAAACACTAGGCTTCTAGTAAGATAACAACAAAAAGCCACCACACACACAGACTAAGCCTCCAAAAGCAAAAAATAAAGGAGAAATAAAAGATTTATAGCTTGGTAACTCACCTACATTTTATAAGAGGTGAGAAAATTGTGAGTCAGATCATGGAGTGTGATTCTACAACACATTCTTATACAACCTTTTTGCCAGATAAGAAGCTTTGACCCAAACTAAATAAAATTTTAAAAAATCATTAATCAAAAGCTAACTTAGTAAACTACCAATTTACTACTGTAACTCGTAAAACTCATATCAAACTGCAATCAAAGAAGCAAGCAAGAGTGAATAAAAATAAAAACAAATGTAATACAATATGTAATAATAATAATGTAATGTAATAACTCTACTATGAAGGAGACAGTAAACAGTTAAACTTCACAGTCCTCTCAAATTTCACATACTGATTTGCCAACAAACACAGTGACAATATTTACATGTACTAGCTATTTTTCTGGGTAACATGCAGTCATGTACTGTGAATAAAAACCGGTTGGTTCAGTTTGATTCTGATTCCATCAAATGTATTGATATCCATCTTCACAACCTACTCAAACAACAACTTACCCATGTACAGATTGAAGGAGTGTCTGAAGTTAAATTTCTTGCTGTAGTCTACATTATAAAAGCCAAGTGGCCTCTGTGTGCGTGTGTGTATCTCAGGATTCACACACAATCTGGAAAGAGCTGACTGCTGCAGTTTGGCATGCTTATGAATTTTTGGTCAAGGAACAGACTAGTGAAAACAGTACGTTGATAGGACCAATATTTTGAGAGATATTAGTAATTTTGGAATAAAATAGCCTTACAATCACGTTGCTATACCCAAAATGCTTTGGCGGTGACTGCTGGACAAATGCGGTCCATGTTAATCCAAAATCCTGATATGTTCTGGACCACTGATGATGACAAGATGAAATGGTTGTTCAGTTCAAATGTATATAAATTAACATAATTTGTTTGTAAAGCCTGGAAAAAGCAGCAGATGTGTTTGTTTAAATAGGTCAGTACTTTGTTTTGTTCATATCTATTGTGCCTATTGTCTGGTATTTGATTTTTTTGTTTGTATTTTTGGTGTCTTATAAGCCCATGTAAGAGCTGGGCATGTTCTTTATGCAAGACACAATAATAAAAACATTCATTCATTCATTCATTCACACCAGCATAAAAACTATCAGATCCAGAACCCGCGGATCCCCATGGGTTAACACGCTAGTAACAAATATAAATAAACTAGCGCATTTACCCGTGTGGAAGCACATGTTCTAAATCCACTGATACAGTTCTTTCCCTTGGTTTCTTTACTTTCTTGTTAAATTCCACTGGCATTTTCAGTTGAATAACCTCTCAGCTGGCATGTCTGTTTCTGCACATGAAATTTGACACCATGGCAACATGGCCCTATTGTTTATCTGTTGCCTGGTAACCCACTTCAATGATGATTCTATGATTCCTGGCTGGCAATGTGATTGTAAGGCTATTGTATTTCAAAATTACTAAAATCTCCCAAAATATTGGTCCTATCAACTTGCCGTTTTCGCTAGTCTCTTCCTTGACCAAAAATACATAAGTGTAACGAATTACAGCAGTTACCTTCTTCTAGATTTTGTGTGATGCCCAAGACACACACACATTCAGAGTCCACTTCCCTTTTATAATATAGAAAGATTAAACTAACAAGCATATGTAAATTATGTTAAGTCCAAAATATCATAAGAAATTGCAAGTGTGTTGTAAAATAAAATGTGTTACTGTACCTCATGTGTGGAAAAGAGGGGAAAACACATATAAAACTAACATAGATCCGGTCTTCGTCCTCCAAAAAAATATCCAGAAGAACTAGAAACAAAACCACTTACAGAGAACCAACAAACTCACCTTTTATTAAACTAAAGGCATTAAAGTTTAAAGATCTGGTTGACCTCAAAACTGTTAAAATTGTGTGTTGAGCAAATCAACAACTGCCTGACACTATCCACGGTTTGTTTAAACTGAGAAAAAGTAACAACAAACTGAGGAACAGGTCTGTTCAAACACCAACCAGTGAGGACTGAGAATAAATATCACTGGATCACAACTAAACTCAATTATGGACCAACATGAGTAGACCAGCACGAGTAGACACATGATAAAATGTGACAACAAATCACATTTTAAAGATTATTTAAAGCATTCCACTAAAAGGATACTCTGAGTACATTTCAGAGCCTGCACTTTATTTTACTTTTACTGCAGCAGAATCAATAATAATACTAATATCAGTTTTTTAGTACCATACTTTCCGGGCTACAAGCTGCACCTGAATATAAAGCACATCTGACTATAAGCCGCAGGTGTCCACGATGTAACATGAGGTATTTACACAGAAAGATGGTAAACAGAAAGATTATTTAAATATTTATTTCCATACCTTAACTGCTTTTTTCCAAACAGTGCCTGTAACACGGCAGTAAAACGGCAGTCACAGGCTGGTTCAAAAACCCAGAAAAGTCATTGATCTCCATCTCCATCTTCCTTCTGCTCATTGAAACCACTGCAGTCGTCTTCTTAAGTGTCGGAGTTGAACAGCCTCAAAGGCTCCATCACACACCTTCTCAGTCTCTCTTTCATTGTCGCTCTCAATGGCACTTCCGTACTGCAGCTCTGTTTCCTTCTTGGACAGACACATTGATTGCTTTTAACCTAAAAGCTGCATCATATGCATTTCTTCTGTGTTTTCCATGATGAGGGTTTGTGCATGACATGCAAAATGATTGTTAAAAGTTACGATTAAAACTTCTCCTCTTCATCACCTCTTCCACCTGTCTGTCTCACTTTTGCACTTCCTGCTAGAGCGCTCCCTGGAGGCCGTTAGCCCGTATAAATCTATACTCGAGCTGCATCATTGTATAAGTCGCAGGGTTCAAAACGAGAAAAAAGTTGTGGTTTAGTCCAGAAAGTACGGTATCTCTACTTCTACTGGAAGAAACAACTTTTGATTTTACCAAGTCGTATCGTACGTGATATTCTTTTTCACTTCATTCTTCAACAGCAAAGTTAAAAAACCATATTATAACAAGTGAAAATCACAACAGTCTGGTCATGTTGAAGCTGCAGAAACATCACAAACATGGAGAGAGAAGTTACGATGTCACCTCTGCAACTTTCAAGTGTGTAGTTTTTCTACTGGCATATTTTCCCAGTCTGATACTTCAGCTGTTTTACACCAAACTGTGACTTTATTTCCTTGTAAAATTATCTTTTAAACTGACATAGAGGAAATAATAAAAATAGGATTTTTAAAAAGTACTTGTCTGTCGCTGTCGGCTACAGAACAAGTTTTTCCAAGCATGGAACACAATATATCTGAAAGAAGTGTCCCTAGATGCCTTGTATGAGTGTGACTGGTTCTTGGATGAAGCACATTGTGTGTACTTTTGCCACCTATCATAAAGACCACATGTTAACCAGCAGCCACTTCTAACCCAGGCTAAAGGTCTTATCTTATCTTATAACCATGACGTCAGCTGAAAAATAGACAATGGTAGAGCCATCCTCCACCAGCACTCTCATATTCAAATAATCAACTACATGTCCATATTCACGTGGTTGTATTTTTGCATGAAATTTCCATCTCTGGTGTCTATCTATGCTTCCCTAATTTTTTAAGATAAAAAAGTAGATAGCTACACCAACCAACTTCACATACAACACCAACAGCTGTCATCTACAGAAGTCCTCCACTGACTCAGCCGTTGTTAGCTGTGTGTCTGAGGGGAATGAGCTGGAGTACAGATCAGTCATCAGGGACTGTGTGGACTGGTGTGAGCGCAACCACCTGTGCTTAAACTGTACCTGTACTGGTCATGCTAACGACATTAATTGTGTTTTGTGTATTACTTATGAGCAAGAGAGGTGCAAATTCAGTAAGAAAAAAAAAATCACCATAATTGCACCTCATTGGACCTTTTTACTATGTCAATTACATGTGTGGGCAGAACCTATGGGGAGCAGCTATTGCCGGCTGTAAGTGACGCACTATCACTGATTTGGGGTGATCGAGTGCAAGTAAACAAGCAGCAGTCAGTGAACGAGATTGAGAGAAAAGCACACATTTGAGCTTGTTGTCTGTGCAGCACTGACCAATAATGTGCCATCTTAGACTAGTATCTGCTGCACTGGGTCAGTGACCAGTCCATCACAGCCCAGGTAATCGGACAATACTATGAGTGTGCATCACTATCGGTGCTGGAACAGCCTGTGAAGGAGAAAAGAAGTCTCTGACCACCAGTGGCGGCTGCTCGTCTTTCAGACAGGTGAAGCTCATTGTCGGCTTACACCAAAAAAACAAAAAGTCAAGTTATTTAAACATAAATTTGGCCCTCCGTTCCTTTTTAAGAAAATGGTCAGTGACCTTATCGTACCAAGTAAGCAAGAAAACTTTGAAATTATGTTAAATTGCAACAAGAAAGTGCAATGAGTGTCTTTTATTTACAGTGCAAGAAATGAACAAGTAATTTGGTAGTTGTTTTTCTCTTGATTTCACAGCAGAATGTGTGATGGTATTAAACTGAACTCCGTCAAGTGGAGGAGTATGTCTCAAAAAAGCTGTCAATCAAACGGGATTCAGCCTTTCGACTGACCCTCCAATCAGCATGTGGAATCTCAGTGTCCAGCCCAGCCGAGGTCCGCCCACAGCTCCATTCACCCCCAGAGACGCCGAGCATTCGGGGGCGGGACAACATTGTGGCATTTATCCAATCACCGTCCAGTTTTGAGGTAATGAAAAAAACTGTTCCACTCAGTCCCATTGAAGTGCATGGACGCCGAGCGTCTACAGGCAAATGCATTGACCATAGATCGTATGAGAAAACAGCGCAACGGGAATGTATGAGAAGTGAACATCGAGTCCGTTGATTTGTGATAAAGCTGATTCTGAACAAACTCGTCTGTGAAATGAACGTGTTCGAACACATTTGTAGTCAATGAAATGTCAACACAAACGCACATATTTAACCATTTAATTTTCATAATTTTAGGGGGAGCTGAGCTTCCCTTGCAGTCTATGAGAAATCGCCTCTGCTGACCACAACTTAGTACTTGTGCATACTTAACAACGGGCTATCACATAAGTTACCTGACAGAAAAGCTGGTATTATAGATGACCTTTTGAGATAGTTAACAATGAAAATTCACTACAGGTACCCTTTACACACCAGCAAAATCAAGGAAATGGTGACTGAGTTCTGGGGAAATCACTACCACCCACACTGATGAACATCCAGGGCTTGGACACTGACCTGGTGGACAGTTTTAGATACCTGGGTGTTCACCGTAACAAACTGGACTGGACACACGGGAACAAAAAGGGCCAAAGTTGTCTTCACCTTTTGAGGAGACTGAGGTCCCTTAAAGTGCACACGCCTCTGCTACAGACATTCTATGACTGTGGTAGCCTCTACTATCCACTACGCTGTGATCTGCTGGGGAGCAGACGGCACTGAAGACTGAACAGGATGGTCAGGGCTGGGCTGGACTGGACACTGTAGAGCACGTGGATGAGAGGAGGATGTGAGCCAAGGTGACATCCATCATGGAAAACACCTCACATTCACTACATCAGGCCGTGGAGGCTCTGAGCAGCTCCTTCAGTGGCAAACTGACCCACAGTGTAGGAAGGAGCGAATCTCAGGTCGTTCATCCTCCGCTGTCACACTGTACACAACAGTAGAACCCTGTCCTGTATGGGTCTCATTCTCATCTGTACTGACTTTGTATAGTTCCACTCTTTTGTAAATATGGATATAGCCAATAGAGTTTTATTACTTAGTACTGTTATTACTATTTTTATATTGTTTGTAAGGATGCAAATTATTGATTAATCCATTAATCATTAGTTGGTTGACCTTATTGATTGATTAATAATTAATTGATAAGCAGCGATTTTCCAGAGAACCTGAATTTCTCCTTCGATAGGGTCTATAAGAATAAAAGCTAAATATTGTTCATATACTTTATGAAAAAAGCATGACATATTCCTTAATGATTGATTTATTGTACCATTCGATACGGTACAGACAATGACATTTATGGCATAGAACTAAAGAAATTCTGCAGAGAAATTCAATAAAATAAATGGATCTGAAGAGGGGCAGTTTAGAAGAAATGGGCATTTCTGACTTTGCATCACTGACATGATGGAGTGAGATTTCAGCGGAGATGCCCCCCCGCCCCCACTATTTTCCCATAGCCACCGGGGTGACCGCGGGACATAATGCAGGGCATAATGCGGAACATACCTGTAGCCCGGATCAGGAGCCTGGGGGATGTTTTCAACTTCTGTGTCACTGACCAGATAGTCCAGATGACCATGGACTAGACCAACCTCCAGGGAAAACGCTCCAATCTGATACCGACCCCACATTTGTACGTGTATTTAGGGGGGGTGCACCGCTCCCACAAAAAGACGGGCCGGTCTGTGTTTCGCTCCACCATGTCCCTAAAGCCATTCTAACTTATCACTGCCATGATCCAGTTCAATGACCGGCTATCCCAGCTGCGGGATTATTCAACTTCAGTGATGAAGCCTAGTTATGGCAGCGGCGCCCCCTACTGTCAACACCACAAATCTCACCGTGGAAAAGGGTAATTAACCGTCAATTAATAATTTAATCGAGCACATTCTTATCGACAATTAATTGATAGTCGATTAATTGTTTACATCCCTAATTGTTTGTATTTTGCACCATCTTCATACACGCACATTTTTTGTTCTTGCACTTTATTCGGTTCCTGCCTTGACCACTGAATTTCCCCACTGTGAGATCAATAAAGTCTCATCTAATCTAACCTAATTTAACCTACCTGTTGTTTTGTGGCTTGAGTGTGTTAGCTTCGTCATGCCAATCTGAGGTTGGCAAGGCTACCACCTCTCAGGGAGATGAGCATCACCTGATCTGGGTGTAGAGAGCCTCTCCTCTTAACTACAAGGTAATACGTTGGCTCTGGCCCCTCCCTCACATACACAAAGACGGGGCACCTCGCAGGTTAGCGGTGCTCTCACCCTGTCAAGGGCAGGTGGGTGACACCCGCTGACACGAAAAGGTGGTAATTACACACCGGAACGCCCTGACACCCCTGTCACCTTGGGCGTCTGCTGCTCATGTATCCCAAGTGTCACTTAATCAGGGGAGCTTTTACACCACAGCGGGAGCACAGCGTGCATGTGTGTGTGTAGTTTGTGCAAGAGCAGAATGCATGTTATTTTGTGCATGCGTGTGTGGAGCTGAGAGTGAGCTCTGGGGTGAAAGTGATTTTAGGACGAGTGCAGCTGTAATCAAACACCACCATCACCATGAAGGATACATTTACTTATTAAATATGCTGCAATCAAAGAGGAGCTTTGCTAAAGCGATGTAAATGATATTTAAAAACACCATGGATTCAGTAACAGTTTGCACATCAGACATATTGCTAAAATAGTAAAAGCAAGACTTCAAAATATCAACATAACATGCTGCGCACTTTACCCCTCAGCCAAATATAGTGTAAGATTGTGTTCAAAGTTACTGCCCTATTATTTAGATTAGATTGTCTTTGTGTTAAACTTATTACATACATATTTATATTTTAAAAGTACTCAGATATTATAACTGCACAAGGACATTTGACCTTGAAAAAGTACGTCAAGGTCACCTATTATCAATAGGCCTCTGCTCCATGCCAAAATGCATCCACAGTATAAATTTGATGCAGATATGTCAATGCGATGTGATTATGTCATTGAATGGACAGACAGCAAAATGATAACAATACCCCTCGGCTGAGTGGTAAAAACTGGTTGCATACAATAATGATTTCCAAACAATTTAATTTGATACAGAATTTAACTATTGGGAAGTTAAAAGAACCAGAGCTTGGGCTTACAAAAGGATGGGAAGCTGGAGAAAAATGTGGGAAACCATGACTTTTACAGATATGTTCAGTTTCAAGGCCCCTTCAGGGAAGTGAATGGTATGATCCAAAGCATAAAGGTTCAGAGGAAAAGAACATGAGAACAAAATGTATTTTACTAGCCATTAAATCTTAATGATAAAAAGTCAACGAAGCATATGATAGAGCAAAGGGTAAAGGAATTTAAAAAAAAAAAAGACGATTAGAAGATGAGGATGATTTACATGTCATCACATATCCACCAATTCACAGATGTGGTAGGATTTTCCTGTAGAAACATGATGTGTTTTTTCAATACTGAAAATGACAAGAAATTTCAATTCACTCTGAACAAGAATAATGTTTTTGTAGCACTGAATATCTTCATTGTTCTCATAAATGTGTTTAACATTTTTTTTTGTTCTATTGATTATTAACTGACAAAAAATGAGGGCCTTTTTCCACTGCCTAAATATCAAATAGCAAAATTTTTAAATAAATTTTCACAAAACAAAGCTGTGATTTGGCTAGCATGTATTTTTGAAGGTCTCGTTAAACTATTCAAGATAGCTTTGTGAGCCTTGTCATACAATAAAATGGCAGTTAAAATGGTCAAGAATGCTCATTTGTGGACATATTCCTTTTTCCTTATGATTTATAGATTTCTGAAATGGACTGCACTGGTTTGTTGTTTTTTTAAAAAATGGGTCTACAAAAATCAAAGTTCGAGAAACGCTGATGTTTATTCTCATGTTTTTTTGGAAATGTCCATATCCATACAGGTTGCAAGGTATTTTATGGCTGTACAATAATGCACAATCATCTGTTAAAATATTAGTAGCACATAAAGAAATCTATTAAAGGAACGGTATGTTACAATTACTGACAATAATTTGACAATGCAAAAAGGTGCCACATAAATATAAGGCAATGGCTACTGCCACAGTACTGTGGCACGAAATATCAGTTTGTCTATTGGCACAGACCAATCAAATGCTAGCATTTGTACTAGAGCCGATCATGGATACTGTTACATGAACTCATTATCCTCTTGTTGCCACAGTACTGTGGTGATATATGGAGTATACTTCAGTTCATTCTTTTGTGCATTTTGCTATCACAGTATTGTGGCAATTGATGGAAGAAACGACAAATTAGTGATAGTATATAGTATAGAATAGGAATTATTGTTGTAAATACTCTATATGTTGTTTTATGGTGTTCTTTGCTCTGTGCAGTCAGTGAGATTGAGGCTGGAGAAGGTGGGTGGAGCTACATGTTAGATGTGGCAGTGTGTCGTGTTACTTCTCAGTTCTGTGTCAGTTCAGTGTATTGAGTGCTGTGGTCTGAATTCTGCACAGCATGTTGTCCCAGTGGCTGATTTATATCAATCTCAGATTTCGTGCCACAGTCATGCCACAATACTGTGTCAGTAGACACTTTGTAAATATAAATATTAATGTTACAATCTCAAATCAGCATGAACAGGATATCTTACAGCTGTAGCCATGATGTGTCCCAATATTTTTGTCCACATAGTTAATTAAACATCAATATTTTTTTAAAGTTTAATGAGAGATTTTTCTTCCTAAGTGAGATGTGAAGAAAGTAGATGGTTAGTTGTGATAGAAAATTATTATTTACAGTTAGAGCACAGGTAGAACATTTAAAATCAAAGTCATAGATAAAAAAAAAAATTTAAAAATCAATGTTGACAGAAATCAAGTGAAAACCATCTCTGAGGCATTTCAGAAGCAAAGATAACAATCTAAACAAAACTAACCAATGCAATGCAATGATATTTATTACAATATAAAACTATGTTAAGACATTTGTCATTATTGTTTTGTATCCCAGACCTCTGTTAGAAAAGAAACACCTGAATTCAACATGTCCCAATACTTTTGTCCACATACTTTATGAAAGGAGCAGTTAAAGGGAGAGCATATTGACCATGGGTCGCCAACCTTTACTATCTAAAGAGCCATTTTAGGACAGATATAGAAAAACAAATCTGTCTGGAGCCAAAAGATAGCCTTTTATCTTTCCTCCAAGTGTGAACTATTTAAGAAGCTCTTTAGTATGAGTTTGTACGGAATGTGTGGAGAATAAATCAGTGTTTCAGAGCATTTACAGAACCACAAAGAGACGACAGAACTAAAGAAAACGGTGATATTTGTCAGTATTTTCATTCAAATATCAACTGGTATGTGAAGACCTTCTTTGCAATGAAGAATGGAGACAAATATTGACAGCCTTTTTTCTTAAAAAAAACAAAATAAAAAAGAGAACAGCATACTTTGTATCAATGATGTCCTGTGTAATTTGTTGTGAGACTGTTTTGAATAAATTTTTTTAAAAAAAGAAAAAAAAAAAAAAGAATACAGATGAATACCTTCAGTATCTTAAAATTAAAAAGTAATCTACTTTTACTACTACTACTATTTTTTTTTTATTATTCATTTGGAGTATAGTCTACATTTTTTATAACTGCATAATGTTAGAATCACTTTATGGTTGTGACAATAATAGCAAAATGTGTAAAAAAAAAAAAAAAAGAAAATTTAAAAAAAAAAAATCGTCATTCATTACCTCCGCCAGGAGGCATTATGATCACTTTGCTTGTGTGTTTGTTTGTTTGTTTGTTAGCAACTTTATGGGAAAACTATTACAACCATCTTTACCACATTGCACCCACAGATAGGCCTAGGCCCTGGGACCAACCCATTCAATTTTGGGCCAAGTAGGCCAAAGTTCAAGGTCACAGCAAGGTCACTAATCTACAGTTTTCCTATCTCTCATCATTGAACAATTTTCGAAAATTCATAAAAAATTCTCCGATTAGCCTCCAATTTGATCCACCTGTAGCTTATAACAATATCTTGTAACTGGCACAAAATTGTCCACATCCACTGTGGAATGTGGACTCTGTGGACATTTCAATTTAACAATGAAAATCCCATTTACGACACATTTTTCATTATAACTCAACAAATATTGATTGAAATGTAATATAATTTGACATACACATGACTGGTACCAAGCTTCAACTTTTTCTGCTGTATGGAACAACCTTGAAACTGTTGAATTTAAAAAGAAATAGTCGATCCACACATGCACACCGTTCGGGGTGCTTGGTGGAGGTTTGTGAACTCTGAACACTTGTTTCCTTTTGCTTTTTGACAAAGCCACATTGAGCCACTGGAAAAGGGGCCGAGAGCCATATGTGGCCCCAGAGCCACAGGTTGCCCACCCCGATATAGACTAAATGATAGACAAGCAAGTGTATTTCCTAAGGATGGTTTGTTGTGTGTGACATGGTTTAGAGCTATCGAGAGAGAAAAAAGGTTTCAGAGTAGCTTTGGTTGTGACTGATTCTGCTGATGTGCGCGCGCGCACACACACACACACACACACACACTGTCTCTACAGACTCACCAGGCGTGCATGGGGGTTTCGATGGTAGTACACCTCTTTATACTCGTCCATCCAGACCTCGGCGGCTCTCACGCTGTTTGCCAAAGCTTTGTTCCGCGCATAGGGTGCCTTTTTAGGAAACACATGGCCCACATGGGAACACGGGTGGACCTCCAGGCTGCCCCCACACTGCCAAATCTGAGGGACATCAACAACAGCACCACGAGGATTTGGTTAGCCTCTGAGCCATGATTCAATCATTCACTAAGGGAACACAAAGTGCAGCCTTGTTATGGAGGAGCTTGGAATCAGAAAAGCTGGTCTGTTGTTGAAGGGAAATATTTTTACATCCCATCCATTTGGGAAATTGCAGTTATTGAAGAAAATAGATGCTCAAATTCCACAATGCAATTTACTTATTAAGCTCTCTGGCCTTTTTTCACAGAATCCCACAGCTGTTTATCTGTAATTTATTTGGTATGGTGTTGACAGGAAATTAAATGGGAATGCAAACCAGATCTGGCTACATATCTGGTTTAAGTACTGTGTGTTGTGAAATGTGGTTTGGTGTAAATAGCTCTGAATAAATCGTGTTACATGAAAAATACATGTGTGATCCCACAATTACACACAGCAAATGCTAATGCCTTACCCTGAAGGAAAATTCCAGGTTCTCTCCTCCCCACACTTCCATTCCTGTGTCGTATGTCCCCAGGTAATGGAAATAGTCCTTCCTCACTGCAAACAGACCACCTGCCATAGTAGGAGACCTAAGGGAAGAAAAACATTCTAAATGCTACACTGAGACTAAATTGCATGTATTTTAATAATTGCGTTAAATCTGGGTGATAAAGGCTCAACTACTAGAGGACAAAGCCAGGGGATGATGGATCAATTTGTGATTTGAACTGAGTGTTTCTATAGGTAATAATGTACAGGCCGCCTTGGGGTGCTTTTACACAAACCCCATTTGGTCCAGACCTTCCAGTTTGATCTGAACCATATCGTTGCCATGCAGGTATACTTCTTGGACAGTTCGGCCTCTCAGATCAACCACAGGAAGCTACACTAATTTGAAAAGTGGTACATTCTTCTTTGAGTTCTTTGAGTATGCTCAGCGACAGTAGAGGAGTTGAGTAGTTTACAAGTAATTTACAACTGAAATATTGACTGGTTTTCTAGTTCTACTCTGGAGACAAAATAACAACAAGTGGTATGTCGAACAGCACAGACAGAATAGCAAAAGGTTCCTTCATTGCATGGTTCAGTGAAAAACATTAGAATGCTTTCCCAGTTAAGGTCTGGAAAGTTTTTATTCTTGCAGCAGTTCACAGGCTACTAAATACCAGTAGGAACCATTCCAACACATGAAGTTAAACTGCAGTAAATTTGGTGAAAAAAATATGAAAGGTTTCCAGTTATGATGAATGATATATACAGGGTGTATCAAAAAAAACTATACATTTTGAAAAATTACCCCCAGTTCCGCATTTGACAATTTTTGGAATTTTCTTTTATGTGCGTCAGTAGGTAGGGGATTGGTGGATATTTGTCCAAATTTCCAAATTTAGGGTTAGGGTTAAGGTTAACTCTAACTTGGTCTGTCCCCAGTGACATTTTCAGGCCTAAACAAGTTGAATTAACTTTGAAAGGCAGGAACAGCTGTCATGGGTAAAGAAATGAAATTGACATGGTGGCCAAAGTGTTAATGCTGTAACACGGCAATTCTGTGGAAAACAAGATGGATGCCTTTTGTCCCCTCCCATGACCTTTGATTGGATTTAAATCCCACCGCTACTTTGCACAAACCAGTATTAGCTTGGATTGCGCAATTTGCCCCTGCTCACTCATGCATGAAAACCTGGGTCTGTAAATTTGGACAAATATCCACCAATCCCCTACCTACTGACGTCCATAAAAGAAAATTCCAAAAATTACCAAATGTGGAACTCGGGGTAATTTTTCAAAATGTATATATATTTTTGTATACACCCTGTATATGTGTGTGTGTGTATGTGTGTGTGTGCGTAAAGCCTTGGTTTGGACTTTGCTTCAGACTTTCACTTACGCACCTGATGACATCAGTGGGAGAGCGTCGGCGTTTCTGTTCATACTCTGGAACAGCGTGCCACGTAAAGACCAAGCGCCAGTCGAAACCTCCGATCTGAGGTTCGCCAGAATTCCCCAAGTACTGAAAGGTGTTCCAGTCAATCACATCAATGACAGGACAGACAACGGCTTTGGGTTCCTCTTTAATCCTGTGTGGAGAAAGAAGAGAACCTGTGAACTTTTGTGCTTTTGTGTCTGTGTTGCCCCATAGACTTGGCACACTGAGCGTTGTTTTGATATTTACCCTGTGTGCCAACAAACCAGAGCAGCAGGGTATTGTTTTCACCCACGTCTGTCTGTGCACGTATAACTTACAAATGGATGCACTGCAACATGGGAGACTGAGTGATTATGTACAACAGGGATGTCAAACTGTTTTTTTTTTCAGGGGCCATATTCAGCCCAATTTGATCTCCAGTGGGCTGGACCAGGAAAACAATAACACAATAGCCTATAAATAATGACAACTTTTTCCTCTTTGTTTTAGTGCAAACAGTTTTTAAAAAACATTCAGTTGTGAAAATCTTTACATTTATAAACAATCCAAACAAAAAAAGATGTGAATAACCAGAAAAAAACTTCAAAAAAAAAAAAAAAGTACAATTTTAACAATATCATAACTCAACTAATACGTGTGCATTATGGATCAGATCTACAAAGGCACAAAACATTAAATAACAGGCAGGATATTGTTAAAATTGCACTTAATTTTCTTTAGACATTTTACATTGTTCATATTTGTTCAGGTTATTCACATTTTATTGTTAATGTAAATATTTTCAGGATTTTAATGTTATTTTTTTCCACATTAAGCCACAAAGAAAATTTTGAGCTGTCATTATTTATAGGTTATTATGCTGTTATTTTACTTTTTAACTAAAATGAGTTTGACACCCTGGACTGTTAACATTTTCAGTGTAATTTTTGCACTTTGCAGATTCATCCACAGGCTGGATTGGAAGCTTTGGCGGGCTGATTTTGGAACATGGGCTGCATGTTTGACACCCCTGAAGTACTAGGATCTGCATTTTGGTCCATTTATTTGTCTCAGGAACACTCGAGTATTTACAAATGTCATTTATTCTCTCTCTGGCGGTGTCTCACCTGTGAAGGAGGGGCTCTAACCAGCCCTCGTGACACTCACAGTGACAGTCCAGGAAGGTCAGGACATCCCCGGTGGTGATGGACGCCCCCAGCAGCCGGGCCCGCACCAGACCCTCCCTCTTGGTGGCCCGGATCAGACGCACCTTCCTTAAACCTGCGATATACTGTTCCAGCGGCTCCTTCAGGTGCGCTTCAGAGAAATTCAACAAAAAGAGTTCGATTGAAAAAAAATTTTAAAAAAACAACCCACGGTCTCATTTTTTGACATGTGCACAAAGACTGTGTTTGTTTTTGCTTTTTAAAATCTTTTCTGATGATAATTAAAAGCCGTATATAAAATCCAATAAAACAATGACACAAAGCATAAGCCAAACAACTATTATCTCCTGCCAGACTTTAAAGAGCAGCAGCTGGAAAAGTAGACAGATGGGGAAAACAGTGTTTCACAATGTCATTGCTACATTCAGACAACTTGTTGAGTGTTTTATAAACAAAGAGGTACTGAGGTTGATTGGCTGAATGGGCGTTGGTCACATAACCTCATATTTATAGGACTGATGTCGCCCACTGCCCACTCATGGTATAAAGCAGCAGTTGTACTTTCTAAACTGTAATCTAAACTTGTCTGAAATGTCTCTACTCGTCTACTAAAGGTTCTTTCCTGCATTCACATGTAATGTTAAATGTACAGCCTGGCACTAATGGAGGAACAAAATCATTTGCTGTGTATTTAAGCGGTTCATTACAGCAGAGGGAGAGGCTTGTGTTGCTTCAGTCTGTACACGGCGCTGAGCCACAAAACCGCTCCCCTAAAATGCGTCACAGTCTAACACTCAGTTTGGGCATGTAGAGGAAAACATGAAAAGACTCAACACTAAGATAAGTGATAACTCCCACTTTAGAAGTCACCACTAACCACAAAATGAAGCAAGCAGTATGACAAAACAGTGATTAAGGAAAGTCTGATATCCCTTTGGCTTTCATACATGTCAATCTATTCTCCACAGCTCTACAGTCCCAAAACAAGATACAAGGTACTACTAATTTACTAGGGTTATTTCTTGTTGTATCATAAACTTTTAACTCCTGACACATTATTTCATTAAAACAGTCTGCTGTGAATTTGCATCTATAGAAGCTGCTGTGAGTATGTGCTTCTGTTCCTTTTCTTCACTGGTTTTGCTTTACTGTGTGTTTTATGTCAAAACAGGGTGGAATAACATAAAAAGACAAAGAGAGGAATTAAAGTTTGACAGTTTTTTTTTTACAAAATAAGGCACTCAGAATGTACATCAATTTTGGCCCAGTAGTTTTTGTTTTGGACTCTTTTTTTCTAAATCAGTCCAGCTGCTTTTTGGCCTCTGGTTGAACTCCAAAAAGCAGTTACACGGTCAAAACGCAGAATAAAAAAATAAAGGAAAATTGCGACAACACTGCAAACAACAGTAAAAAAAAAAATATCAAAGAAGACGGTGTTAAAAAAAAAAAAAAAGCCCAAACCATAGCGTGTCTGTCTCACGTCTCACTCACTGCTCTGTGTTTTATCCCCCATTACAAAGGCGGTGGGGGGTGCACTGAGCATGCTCAGATGTCTATGGAAAGAGCATGGTCTATTCTATCAGCACATTTGGAAATTTTTCCTGTTGAGCAAACTGTTTAATTTTTAGGAATTTTTAAAATAAATCATACATTCAGAACACTCACCACAGACATGACAGGGCTGGACAATATGACTAAAATGCCTTTTCTATAATAATCAATATCAAAATGTACAGGGTGGGGAAGCAAAATTTACAATGAACATTTAGTTGTTTTTTCTCAGCAGGCACTACGTCAATTGTTTTGAAACCAAACATATATTGATGTCATAATCATACCTAACACTATTATCCATACCTTTTCAGAAACTTTTGCCCATATGAGTAATCAGGAAAGCAAACGTCAAAGAGTGTGTGATTTGCTGAATACACTCGTCACACCAAAGGAGATTTCAAAAATAGTTGGAGTGTCCATAAAGACTGTTTATAATGTAAAGAAGACAATGACTATGAGCAAAACTATTACAAGAAAGTCTGGAAGATACTATTAAAGAAGAATGGGAGAAGTTGTCACCCGAATATTTGAGGAACACTTGTGCAAGTTTCAGGAAGCGTGTGAAGGCAGTTATTGAGAAAGAAGGAGGACACATAGAATAAAAACATTTTCTATTATGTACATTTTCTTGTGGCAAATAAATTCTCATGACTTTCAATAAACTAATTGGTCATACACTGTCTTTCAATCCCTGCCTCAAAATATTGTAAATTTTGCTTCCCCACCCTGTATAGTGTCATAATTTATAGTATGATCATCATGAGAATATTCTGATTCATGAGCAAAAGCTGGAAAAACCAGGTTCACTGGTTACACTTTAGAAAATTAACATGAGGAAGTGTTTCCATTGTCTCGGTGTAATGACAAATGCAGGCCTGTCTATTTAAATACAGGAAGAGGAGAAAAGTCATGAACATCGTTTTTTACTCCATAAAGACCCAAACATCCACTGGCAACCAAAAATATCTACTGATCTCTAATGTTTAATATCTGCTGGTCCACTAATCCTATCAATACATTTAAATAATTAGTGCAAAATGCAGTTTGTCATCTTTTCATGGTCATCAGATATGACTCATTTGGACGTTCAGAGGGCCCATTGTGAACGTGGAAACACAGTCATCCTCTACAACACTGATTCACCAATAAAACCCATGGAGTTTGATAAATGACAGTGGATGGAGATGTTCAGTTAATAACTTGATTTGATTCTGATTTGATATAATAGCCTCTGAATTCACTCATGAACATCTAAATTAAATATAGGATATTAAAATAGGAAAGTACATGATTTACAGTGAAAAATGCAAAATACAGAGGATAATATTATAATAAATGGTGATAAATCACTTAAGAAAGGTTAAATAGAGAGAAAAATTCATTGGGAAGCCGTCACAAAAGTAGCACTGGGTCTTTATGGGTTAAACAATGTTTGTTGCCATTTGACTACAGATTTCCGGATTTACAAGGCAGACTTAAATGCAACATGGAATTAGGCAGTGCCCACATATTTTACAATGCAGAATAATGATGTCAAGTTTATGAGGCGCACTGAGTGTACCCCACCCCATGTGTGTTTGTGTGTCTGTGGCAAACTCCGACATGAGTTTCTGTAAATACATTTTCTTTTTTAATTTCACACTTGAAAATGTTTATGGAACACCCCAAACTCCCCCAAGTTAAAACAATTTATTAAACTTACTTAAGGTTGTTGTTAGTCGTTTTCAAACCAAAAATGTGAAATAGTGTACACTTAACTCACCTGGCTGATCTCCAACATCTTCCTGGATAAACAAGACTCTTGTTCTACTTTATGTATTAGTCATGTAAACCACAGCCCATATCACCACGATCCAGCAACACAATGCAGTCCAGTTTATTTGCTCCAAACAACTTTACAGAAATGTGCCTAATTTGCATTTTCTTTTTTTTGCAACTCTTCAATAGCTCCCTTCAACTTTCCCTTGACATGTTACGGATCAATGGCTACATACAGAAGTGGAAACAAAAGCAGTGTACCTGTAATTGTGAACCAGCTACTGTACAGACCCTCTGCATTGTTTTTACCACATAGTAATTTTACCACAGCTCTGGGATTTACTTTCCAAACAGAAAACCTACCCATGTGTAGCACTTTGTAGGTTCCGCACTCATTTCTTCAGTGCAATAGGCTGTTAGATCTATCCACTATCAAGTGAAACTGACCAAAGCGTTATTATTTATCAGAATTAGAGCTGAAACAATTAATCGATTCATTAACTTGGAGTGACTAAAGAATGATTCGATTACAATTGTTGTGATTCGAAGCTAAGTTTCCTTAATGTCGCCGTCATCCATCGTTGGTTCTACTGTTGTCTTTCTCACAGTCGCTTATTGTGATGCACATGATGCCAGGATCAGAAGAGACGAGGACAAAAAGGCAGGAAATGTCTATATTCACGTTTCTTCATCGTAACCATCAGTTACTCCTTTAAACTTTTAAACTTTCGCACAAACATTAAAAATATTTGACTTTATCTTTTTTAAGTTGTATGTTAGTATGTTAGCTTAAGTTGTTAGTAAGATAGTAAATGTGTTGAAGACTGCAGTGCACATATTGTTGGTAGACATCATTTGACTTGTTTGTTGTTCTTTACATATATAGATATTTTTATATATACTTTATACTGTTGTTATTGTTATTTCTATGTAGATATTTTTCATATATCCTTTAACTTGTATAGTTTTTGTGATTGTTGTTTCAGCTGGTTTGGGAATAAAAGACAAGTTGTCATTTTCAGATATCTCTTTCTCAAATTTTTCCTTTTCTTTTGTCTATTCAAATAATCATTTAACTGAATATGAAGAAAACATTCAATAGCTGCTTCTCTAATCATCTGTCTTCGTATCTTAGACTTCACTTACACATCCCTACTGTCAGATTGCGACCGTACCTCTTTCACTGTAGTCATCCACCAGGACCACCTCTTTAAGTAGGATGTCCGGGGATGTCTCCAGTACGCTGTGGACCGTCCTCAGAAGGGTGGACCAGGCCTCATTGTAGAAAGCGATCACCACTGAGGTAGTGGGTAAAGACCTGTAGTCATACTTCAGCTCTTTGCAACTGCAACAGAAGGTGGAGGAAGAAATTATATTAACAGAGGGTGAATGAGATCAACATCCAGGTCATTTCTCCCCACAGCCATCACACTTTACAACAGTTCTCAGTAACACCCCCCCCCCCCCCTCATATCACACCATGTGCATGTGTAACCACGATGTAAATATGTATATAATACTTAAATTTAACTCATAAAGACCCAAATAGCCACCGGCAACACAAACCATCCAAAGATATAAACTGTTCAATACCTGTTGATCCATTAATCCTATCAATCCATGTAAATAATTGGTATAAAATACAGTTTGTCATCTTTTCATGGTCATCAGATATGACCCATTTGGATGTTCAGAGGCTCCGTAGTAAATGTGGAAACACCATCATCTTCTACAACATTGATTCACCAGTAAAACCTGTGAAATGGGATCAATGACAGAGCATGGAGACACTTGTTTTTACATTTAGTTATCAATATTTTTGCTGAAAAATTATTTTTTTCTTTACTTTTCTCTGTTTTGATGTAATTAACTTTGAATTTACTCTGATTTTCCATTAACATCTGCATGATCTGTAAATGAAACATAGGAAAGTACAAGATTTACACCAAAAAATGCAAAATATAGAGGATAATCTTATAAAAAAAAAAAAAAAAATTGGTGATAAATCAGATAAGAAAGGTAGAAATAGAGAAAATTTCATTTGGGAACTGCCACAGAAGTAGCACTGGGTCTTTATGGGTTAAATCTAAATTTATATAGAATAGCAGATTTTTCTTTCTTTATATTTTATGTTTCACATGCATATATTTCTGTTTTTTCCAATCTTCCCTTAAGTCTTATCTTATCTAATTTTGTCTTATCCAACTGGCAATGTGCAAATCAACAAAAACATGTGACCAAAATTAGAAGACTCCCCCTCCTACATGATCCACAGTTGGTATATGGTGCGTTTACGGACCGGTTACTTACAGTGGGTTCCATCTCTCCGGCAGCCTACGGTGGAGTGACACCCTGTCACTGACATAAGTGTTAATCTGGTGCTTTTTGATGCTCTCCTCTTCTTTTCTTTTCTCCTCTTCGTTCAGATTCAGTTTGACAGCTTTGCCCATTTCCCCCAGGGCATTTAAATCTAAGGGGGGCTTCTCATACACGGGCTTCTTCAGCTCCTCATCGTCCACCTCTCCTCCTCCTCCTCTGGGGACCTCTCGTCGATTCGTCACGTTCACGTCCCGGGAGTTATGTCTGGAGAAAATTAAATATCCCACTAAAGTGACTCCGAAAAGGAAGAAGAGTAACTTGGGTCGGTTTCTTCTTCCGCAGGTTGCCATCGTGTCGCTTCCTCTCTAAAGGTATAAAGTTGGAGTTTCATGCCAGGAGAAGCAGCATTTCACGGGCACCTACTGCCGAACCGAGCCCGGTTCTGTTTCACTAGCTTCGACAACTTCAGCTTTGTCCCGCATTCCTTCAAGCCAAAACACTTAAACACAAAGTCCTGTTCTTCTTCTACTACTACTTAAATTCCTTCTTCTTCTACTACTACAACTTAAATTTCTTCTTCTTCTACTACTACTTAAATTTCTTCTTCGTCTTCTTCTATTATTTCTGTCTTCTTCTACTACTTCTGCCCCTACTTCTTCTTCTTCTACTGCTAAATATGCAACTGGTGTGATACTTGATAAAACAAGTGTTTTTTATCTTAACGGTGGCTAGAGTTGGACACTCCTCCTCCTCCACCTCCTCCACCTCCTCCTCCTCCTCCTTCTTCTTCTTCTCCTCCTCCTCCTCCTCCTCCTCCTCCTCCTCCTCCTCCTCTTCTTCCTCCTCGACTCTCGTGAATGGTGAGATGCAAAAAAAAAGGATTACCCTACCCGGATTAGTTATCACCGGATTAGTTAGCACACCGGTAGGTACGTAACACGGCTCCCACACTGAAGAGGAAACTAATGTTGCTAGCTAGTTTGGTCAAATCAAAAAGCCCCTCCGCTTCAGCTATACTTTTCACTTTCACAAAAATACGCGTTTCAACGTAACGGACACAACTTGTCTGTAGTATTTATAAAGTGTTAAATCCAGCCCCTGTCTCTGTTGCTCAGTTGCAGTTACGTACCTCGTGAAAAAAACTACATTTTTTTACGTCCAGTAGTTGCGACCTATGTCTACGTGAACTTGATTTGAGAAGTTTGAGTCCATGTCAAGTTTAAAGACACAGGAAGAAGGTGTCCGGTGTTGGATTTTCACAATAAATGACTTAATTGCCAAACGGCTGAAAAGTGAAGTTAATGTTTAACACACTGCAGTTCCACTCGTGGCCGCTTAAGGCGTGTCAGTCCCCACAGACCCCCATGATAAAATGAAGAACTTAATGAGGGACAAATAATGACATGATTAAAAATAAATAAAAATATAAATAAATAACTGCAGAAATGTACAAATAAGTACTTGAATAAATAAATAAATAAATGTACAAATAAATGATTAAATGCTTATATTTTATGTTTTTATTACCATACTTTTATATTCATTTATTTATTTATTCATTCATGCATGCTTTTTGAAATGTATTTATTTATTTATATACTTGTGAATTGATGTATTTAATTTATTTTTGTATTATTGCATTTCCACATTTATTTATTTATGTATTTATTTATGTAATTCCATATGTATTAATTTATTTATTTGTATGTCCATTTTGTCAGAGAAAAAGAATACATGTAAATTAAGTGGAGTGTCCTTACTCCACTCTGAAGTAGGATTGCTTTATTAGGCTAACCAGACTATGAGGGGAAAAAACATGGCATAATTAGAAATAAATAAAAAGATAAATAAATAACTGCAGAAATAAACGTATAAATAATTAAATAAGTACTTGAATAAATACGTAAATGCACAAATAAATACATAAATGAATAGATAAATAAATGTTTATATTTTATTTTTTATTACCATATTTTTATATTTATTTATTTATCTAGTAGCTCAATCATGCTTTTGCATGCTTTTTAAAATTTATCTATTTCTAATTATGTAATTTTTCATCCGTCTTGATAATACACGTGTCTATGATCTGGTACAAAAACAATTTTAATCTCTAATTATTTGGCACTTCTATGACAACTGCACAAAAAAAATGAAGTATAGAGCTGCGGCTATTGATTATTTTTGTACTTGATTAACCTGTCTGTTTTTTCCCCAATCGATTAAGTGATTATTTGAAAAGCTGAAAAAAAATTGTAAAAAAGTCTGATAATGACAACTTCTCCTTTATTCCAGATCCAGAAACCACAACAAGTATAAAAGTAAAAGGATATATAAAAAATATCTATAAACATCAACAAACAAGTCAAATGACATCTACAAACAATATGTGCACTGCAGTCCTCAACACATTTATATCCAACTTACCAACAATTTAAGATAGAACAAACATATACCTTAAAGGGGTCATATTTTGTTAAATCCACTTGTATTAGTCTTTGGACATTTATTTGCCTATTTGGACCCTAATAGTTGAAAAAGTTTGAATTTGAACCCTCCAGGTGATGCAAAGCTATCTTTATATTCATTCTGGCAAAAATCGAGTGGATTTCTACAACCTGTTTTAATTTCTGCTTAATTTGTTGCATTTATAACTAGTTACGTCATGACATTTGCACATATAAGGTCCAGACTTCCGATGAACATTTCTCCGAGTACGACATAATAGACCGATGCCACATGATGTTACGGGTCATGTGATTTATGTTTACCCGGCCATGTTGGAGGGCAACCCACAAGCTAGAAAGAGCAGAGCCAGGTCTCTTAGACAGATAATTGTTCGTAATAATTGTAGTCACTGTTAACTTTTGTGCAGTAATAGGCTGCTCAAACACAGTGGGGCATGGTGAGAAGTCTTTTTGAGCCCCGGGGCTCAAATGGGGCTAGGTGCCAGGTGTGGCTCCAGCGTCCAGTGTTCTGGCTCGACAGAACAGCCGGCCTCTGCATCCAGGCCGTTCTGTGAACCATGTACCACAGCCAGTTACTCAGCATAGCATTGCCTTTCACCAAGGTTAGTTTGAAAATAGTGTGAGCCCCGGAATGCACTTTTAATTGGCACTTTACTGCTGTGCACTTTAGAAATAATTTCAGTTATTTATAGGTAACTTTTTTTTGGGGGGGGTGGGGGTGGGGGTATTGTTGTTTATCAATATTTTATATTATTTACTAAATGCTCCTGACAATTGGGATCTGAGTACAATGCTTCATTTCTGTGTATTTTATATGCTGAAATGACAAATAAATTTGAATCTTGATATAAATTATTTTCCCTTCAATAAAGATGTAACAATCAGAAAAAAAACTCATATATAATGTAAGGAGTGCCATTTTATTATTTATTATATAAGTTGTAAGTTTGAAATAATTTATTATATTAATATTTTAATCACTATTTAGATTTTTAAGAAATCTTTTTGTTAGGATACCAGCACATAAATTGTTTTTTTTCCCCTTTTGTTTGGTTATCATGACCAGAGAAAAAGCAAAACACTGTATATGGGAAATAAAGTCTAAGAGCATTTTTACAACTTAGATCATGTATAAATAAGTTAAATATATGTAATATGTTAATACTTAAAGAGAAAGTAGAAATGGAAAAACAGCATGAATGTTGTTATTGTAGGGGAAGGCTGTATAGAGCTGATTTATTATATGAACATTTTCTGTTTTTGGAGAAATTGAGTAGAGTAGAGCTGCCTTTTACTGAGAGTCTTTAAACCAGAGAAAAGAATGGAGCTGTAGGACATCACCAGGGAAGTAAAATATGCCACTATTTCAGAACAGGATTAGAGGAAAATATTTCTGATTGTGAGGATGTATGAATCTAGCTTTATCTGGATACTCGGAAACTGACAAAATCACCAAGAAAATAAACATAGTCTAGGACAAATCATTCATTTCTAAGATTTAGACCAATTTATTAGGATTTAGTCCACATTTAAATCACTTCCTCTGATTTGTTTCAAATCTTGACATTTTCTGTGCTTTTATTTAGAAATCCAGACAGCAGAACCGGAAGTGTTGTTTATTAATTTTAGCATTTTGACGAAAATAAAGATGGAAATTTAATGTCACCTTGGGTAAATCATTAAGAGGAAATTCTATGACATAAATAGCCTTATCTCTAAGACACAGCATGTATTTGTTTCCATGAGGAAGTGGCATTTCTAATAAAGAAAAAAAAAAGCTAAGGCAAGAACAAATAAAAGAAAGTAGCCTAGATGTATTTCCGTTAGAGGAGTTAATCTTTGGAATGGCCTGGAAGATGGATTAAAACAGTCTAAAACAATTAAAACTGTTAAAAAGATGTACAAATTAACTATTATTCAAAAATGTTGAGCTCAGGATGGACTAAAGAAAATACTTGTTTAAAAGACTAGGATCAATATTGGTAGTTGAGATAAGAACATGATTTACCTGAATTAAATTAAATATGTATTCTCTTCTTTTATATATTTAGCAATGATTACACTGAAATTATCTTTTTTTTTTTTTTTTTCTAATGTTTGTTTTCTTGTGGAAACATTGTGTTAATTGTAAATCGGGTTAGGCAAAATAAGTGTTTACTTCAGCCTAAACCCTTTCGGTCGCACTGTATATGGAACAATGGATATGTTGTTTTTGTTTGTTGTTTAAAGTAATTAACAACCAAATAAACTACCACTACTAGATTTTGTGATTGTTGCAGGGTCATTTATTGACCTCTTCTAGGTTGTTTATAGCACTGACATTGAAACTGTTAAACATTAAATCTATGGATGTAGATAGAATTTCCAAGCACTGTAAATCCATACTACAGGGTGTATCAAAAAAACTATACATTTTGAAAAATTACCCCCAGTTCCGCATTTGATAATTTTTGGAAATTTTTTTTATGGATGTCAGTAGGTAGGGGATTGGTGGATATTTGTCCAAATTTACAGACCCAGGTTTTCATACATGAGTGAGCAGGGGCAAATTGTGCAATCCAAGTTAAAACTGGTTTGCGCGAAGTAGCGGTGGGATTTAAATCCAATCAAAGGTCATAGGAGGGGACAATTGGCATCCATCTTGTTTTTCACAAAATTGCCAGGTTACAGCATTAATACTTTAACTCTAACTTGGCCTGTCCTCAGTGACATTTTCAGGCCTAAACAAGTTGAATTAACTTTGAAAGGCAGGAACATCTGCCATGGGTAAAGAAATGAAATTGATATGGTGGCCAAAGTGTTAATGCTGTAACCTGGCAATTTTGTGGAAAACAAGATGGATGCCCATTATCCCCTCCCATGACTGTTGATTGGATTTGACCGCTACTTAGAGCAAACCAGTTTTAATTTGGATTGCGCAATTTGCCCCTGCTCACTCATACATGAAAACCTGGATCTGTAAATTTGCACAAATATCCACCAATCCCCTACCTACCGACGTCCATAAAAGAAAATTCCAAAAATTATCAAATGCAGAACTGGGGGTAATTTTTCAAAATGTATAGTTTTTTTTTTTTTGATACACCCTGTATAACAGTCTGCGATATACCAACCAGAACACTCCAGAACTGGACCTAACAGGACTTAAATTTGTGTTTTGGGTAAACCACCTGAAATAATTTTGACCCAGGGACCTTGGTGGTCTTATTTCATATTAAACCAGATGTCAGTCATGTGAAACTAATAATAAAAACTCTTGACGCCAAAGATGAAATCTGACACAAAATGTATGTTTAAGCAAATTAAAATGTTAAATAATTAAGGTGATCTTACAAGGCCAGAAGGTAATTTGAGTGGCATACTTGTTTGATTGAGCACCCATATTGTGAAAAGCACAAAAGAGACACGGGAAGGCATGGAGTCAGCCGGAGTGTTGTAATATACCACACTAGACTGAGCTTGTCCTTCTGTCACAGACACAATATTGATGTTAATGCATGAGGGCGTTTTCATTTAGGAGCGGTTTGATGGATAACATTTTCCATGCAACAGATATTCATAGTGCGAATATATGGCCCACTAACAGGAAAACAAAATGATGGTGGCCGATGCGCCTTGGGGATAAGTTATTGTCTTTTCTGCTTGTCATACAACTGACAACCAGGAAAATATGAAACACAATCAAATAAAACACAGCCCCTTTTTTTATAATCTAATACTTAGTACACTGGGTATGGTTGGTACACTTTAAGCTTCAGTGCCTGTAACTCTTGATTTTTGACATAAAATCCAAACTTTTATTCCGAGTCCACATTTATCGACTATAAATGACACCAATTCAAAGTTCCGCAACAATATCCCAGACGCAGATGGATAGGAAAAAACTTTTTACAGCCATCTTCAGTCCAAAATGGCAGCAGTATAGCTCTACGGATACACACTAATGCAGCCACTGAACAAAAACTAACCTTCACCTTGCAGAAATATAAGTTGTATGACAGAGTGTAGACTCAGAGATTTGACAAAAAAGATGAACCTGTGGTTTTTGAGAAGTCGTAATGGTCTACTATTGGGGTAAGATGTGGCAAGGGCCATAATTTTTCCCCTAGTTGGATCAAAATCAAGGTTTAAGGACTTTGTCTCCAAATGAACCCAATAAGCAAGTACATTAAACTGTAATACCACTGATGGCCACTAGATACTGCTCCAAAAAATACCTGGGTCTCATCTGTTTACATTTAGTTTCTTTCTGAAATACTAAGTCAATCTTTTTTTCTTTTTCTTTTTTTTCAGTAGTTATTCTGGTCACCATCTAATAAATGATCTGTTGGCCCCTTTTTTTTATAATCTAATACTTAGTACTCTGGGTATGGTTGGTACACTTCAAGCTTCAGTGCCTGTAACTCTTGATTTTTGACATAAAATCCAAACTTTTTTTCCAAGTCCACATTTATCGACTATAAATGACACCAATTCAAAGTTCTGCAACAATATCCCAGATGCAGATGGATAGGAAAAATTCTTTTACAGCCATCTTCAGTCCAAAATAGCAGCAGTATAGCTCTACGGATACACACTAATGCAGCCACTGAACAAAAACTAACCTTCACTTTGTATAAATATAAGTTTTATGACAGAGTGTAGACACAGAGATTTGACAAAAAAAGACAAATCTGTGGTTTTTGAGAAGTCGTAATGGTCTACTATTGGGGTAAGATGTGGCAAGGGTCATAATTTTGCCCCTAGTTGGTTTAAAATCAAGGTTTAAGGACTTTGTCTCCAAATGAACCCAATAAGCAAGTACATTAAACTGTAATACCACTGATGGCCACTAGATACTGCTCCAAAAAATACCTGGGTCTCATCTGTTTACACTTAGTTTCACTCTAAAATAGTAAGTCAGTCTTTTTTTTTTTTTTTTTTCAGTAGTTATTCTGGTCACCATCTAATAAATGATCTGGTGGTCCTTTTTTCATAATCTAATACTTAGTACTCTGGGTATGGTTGGTACACTTTAAGCTTCAGTACCTGTGACACTTGATTTTTGACATAAAATCCATACTTTTATATCAAGTCCATATTTATTGACAATAAATGGCCCCATTTCAAAGTTCTGCAACTTGGAACACATTTTTTTACAGCCATCTTCAGTCCAAAATGGCGGCAGTATAGCTCTACTATGTTTATGTTTATGCATTTGGCAGACGCTTTTTTCCAAAGCGACTTACAGGGGAAAACCAATTAAATCACTCAATCAATCAAATTTTATTTATATAATGCCAGATCACAAAAAAAGTTATCTCATGACACTTTATATATAGAGTTGGTCAAAAACCAGACTCTAAGCCAATTTACAGAAACCCAACAGAATCCTCCAGGAGCAAACACTTGTGACTGGTGACAGTGGCGAGGAAAAACTTCCCTTTAACAGCAGAAACCTGGAGCAGACCCAGACTCCTGGAGGATGGACGTCTGCCTTGACCAGTTGGGTTTAAAGAGAGAGAGTAAAGAAAGAGAAAAAGAGAGAGCGATAGAGATAGAGACTGGGGGAAAGGGGAGTAGGGGGAGACACATGGAGGCAGCTGAGGATAAGTGAGTGGTGATGATGAGGGCAGGGAAGAGGCAGGACCACCGCAGCAGGTCCAGAGATAATACTGTAAGAATCTGTGATAATCCTGGGAAAAACCTTATTAGAATATTTAAGATGGAATGTTTGAAAGTGTTAGGATAGGAGGTGCTCTCGGAAGAGCTGGGTCTTCAGGAGCTTCTTGAAGATAGGCAGGGATTCCTCTGTTCTTGTAGCACTTGGTAGGGCGTTCCACCAACGTGGAATGACCCATGAAAAGAGCCTGGATTGTCTTGTACAAGGTCTGGGGACCACCAGACTACGTTCCTCAGATGAGCGGAGTGGTTGTGGGGCAACATAAGCTTTTATCAGTGCACCTAAGTAGGAGCAGCAGACCCACTGGGAATTTTGTAGGCTAGGATTAAAGATTTGAATTTGATGTGGGCAACTATGGGTAGCCAGTGTAACTCAATGAGTAAGGGGGTGACATGCCCTTTTAGGCTGATTGAAGACCAGACGTGCTGCTGCATTCTGGACCATCTGTAGTGTACTGTACTAATACACACTAATCCAGCCACTGAACAAAAACTAACCTTCACTTTGTATAAATATAAGTTTTATTACAGTAGGAAAGAGTGTAGACCAGGGGTCCCCAAACTTTTTCCTGTGAGGGCCACATAACTTTTCCCTTCTCTGATGGGGGGCCGGAGTCAGTTTGTAACACAAAAAGTGTGACGTTCGCAGGGGTGCCTAAACATAAACATTTATTGTTTTCCAGAAAGCCACACATAACCAAATATTAACAACCCTTTCCAGGATATTCACAGAAAAAAAAGTCAGGAAATAAATAATAACACTATTGCTGAAATAAATAACACTATTTATGAAATAAATAATAACCAAATAACCCTCTCTGGGATCTTCACAGAAAAAAGTCAGGAAATAAATAACACTATTTCTGAAATAAAATTACACTATTTATGAAATAAAAAAAAAATCAAATAACTCTCTCTGGGTTCTTCACAGAAAAAAAGTCCATGGAACATTAACTTTCTGTTATGCCGTGCACAGTCTTAACAGGTAAAAGTTCAGCTTAGTTGTCAGAGCAGAATCTCTTACTTAAATGACTCATATGAGCAGTCTCTCAAAGTTCTTGTGTTCCTTCCTTATAATCCTTTTGTAGGTTCCAGTAGGCTTGTAGACACCGCTGTTTGCAGCTCTCTCTCTCATCAACGCGAGGTGCCATTTCCATTCTGGGTCGATCAGCTCTGGGACCGTTTTGTCTTTTGAATGAAGAAATGCGTTAATTTCAGGTAGCAGCTCAAAATGCCTCAAAACTCTGCCCCGGCTCAACCATCGGACCTCTGTGTAGTACAGCAGATCGCTGTGCGCAGACTCCAGTTCAGACAGGAATTGTTGGAACTCCCTGTGTTTAAGTCCATTTGGACTGATGAAGTTTATGCATGACACCAGAACCTTCGTGACAGAATCCCACTTCAACACTTTGCAGCACAGTGCTTGCTGGTAAATTAGGCAGTGGACTTGTAGCGGGGCGGTGAGACCCCGTTCTTCCATCTCCCGGTTCATGCGTCCTATTAGACCCCGAGTCACGCCCACCATACTAGGAGCCCCATCAGTCATGATGCTGGCAAGCTTTGACCAGTCCAGGTCCAACTCTTCCATGGTTTGGCATACTTTGCCGAAAATATCCTCCCCCATCGTACTCCCTTTGAGACTTTGGAGGGCTGCCAGCTCCTCACACATCTCAAAGTTTGCGCCAACTCCACGAATAAAAATGAGCAGCTGCGCTGTGTCCTGCACGTCCGTGCTCTCTTCCAGTGCTAATAAAAAAAGTCAAATTCTTTCGTCTTCTGCTGCAGCTGGGCATATACATTACCCCCGATTTCTTCAATGCGTCTGGTGATTGTACTCCCCGACAGACTCACGGCATTAAAGACATCTTTGTTCTTGGGACACACCTCCTCCGCGACAGCATTCAAACATTTCTTGACAAACTCTCCATCAGTGAAAGGTTTACCGCTGCTTGCTATCAGTTGAGCAACCCGAAAGCTGGCCTGAACGGATGACTGGTTCAGCAGAACTTGCCATACAAATGTGTTCTGCTGAGCTAACAGTCCACTTTTTAGCTTTGAGAGTTTGTCTGCTCGCATTTGGCCTTGCAAGCTATCATACTTGTCTTTGTGATGGGATTCATAGTGTCGGCGCAGATTGTATTCTTTGAATACCGCCACCGCCTCTTGACAGATGAGACAAACAGCCTTTTCTTTGCATTGAACAAAAAAATAATCGTTTGTCCACTGCAGGTTAAATACCCTGCATTCTGAATCAATTTTTCTCTTACCTAACCTTTTCCCCATTATTCCATTCTATTTGAAAGGGGCGAGTCAAGGATTTTTTTTCTGGGGGTTTCAGATAGGGGCACAGACTGCAGAAGGGTGGAATAGAATGTCACGTTCTATGCGTGTATTAGTCTTGATCGCGTGGCCAGACTGAAAAAAAAAATCATAATGCGTCTCTGGTATTGTTCAGGGGGCCGGGCCAAATGTGGAGGTGGGCTGGATGCGGCCCGCGGGCCGTAGTTTGGGAACCACTGATGTTGACAGAGATTTGGGGAAAAAAGACAAACCTGTGGTTTTTGAGACGTTGTAATGGTCTACTATTGGGGTAAGATGTGGCAAGGGCCATAATTTTGCCCCTAATTGGATTAAAATCAAGGTTTAAGGACTTTGTCTCTAAAATGAACCCAGTAAGCGAGTACATTAAACTGTAATACCACTGATGGCCACTAGATACTGCTCCAAAAAACTTTTATATAGAGTTCAGATTTGTTGTCAAGAAATGGCACCAATTCAAACTTCTGCAACAGTTTAGGAACAAAGATACAAAATTAGGAGATTTTTTTTATTATTTGGTTTTTACAACCAGTCAATGGCCATAATTTTGACCCTAGTTTGGTTAAAATCAAAAGAAAAGGACTTTGTCTCCAAAATGACCGCAATACATAAATACCTTAAACTGTAATACCACTGATGGCCACTAGAGGCTGCTCCAAAAATACCTGTCTCACATTAGCTTCTCTCTAAAATAGTAGGTCAATCCAATATTTATTTTATTTTATTTATTTATTTTTGGAGTCATTCTGGTTACCATCTAATAAATGATCTGGTCCGCTATCTGTAAATTCTCCCCAATTTATCAAGATTTCAGGTCAAATAGAAGATCTCTATGACACCTCTGTCACATGTTGAAATGGATGGAGTATCTGTTTATTAAATATACCACCTTTTTATCTTGACAGCTCAACTGTTGTGTTTAACCATTTTAACATTTTACTGAGTCAGTACGCTGGCATTTAGCATCGTCTCACCCGTGACCTGTCGCAGATGGCTCTCACTACTCATGTTGACGTTTAAGACAGTCTGGTGGAGATTCTTTGGACCCAGTTATTATGTTTCCCACGCCTACAAATGAAATGCCACCTACAGGCCCGGTAGATGAAATCCAATTTGGCTACATAATTAGTATAATTATCTCACAAACTGGAAACAGCTCTAATTTTACCACTGGCTGATTTAAAACAGCCTGGGTGGTATCTGTAATTAGCATAATTAGCTCAATATGAGGCAAAATATGGAAGAAAATCGATAATCATTACATGTTCCAGAGTGAGTCTACTTCAAGTCTGTTGTTCCATTATTAGCGTATTAACCACACTGTCTTTAGTAAGCAATTATAAAATTAACCAAAATTAGCTCATTACTTCCACCGAGGAGGTGATGTTTATACCTGTGTTTATTTGTGTGTCTTAGCAAGAAAAAAATAACTGCTGCAACCAGGACAGAAAAAAATCTATTTCTGTCACAATCTCAGTGGCAGGAGTAGTTTTTTAAGTTTCATGTTCACTGAAAAAGAAACGGAAGAGGATTATACAGAAGAGGATTAGGGACACTGTGGAAAAAAAATAAGGTCCAATTTTCCAATATTTTTATTCTTATTCTTATTATTATTATTATTATTATGAGGAAAAAAGTCAGAATTTTGAGAAAAAAGTCAGAATTCTGAGATTAAAGTCAGAATTCTGAGATTAAAGTCAGAATTCTGAGGTTAAAGTCAGAATTTTGAGATTAAAGTCAGAATTCTGAGATTAAAGTCAGAATTTTGAGGAAAAAAGTAAGAATTCTGAAAAAAAAAAAAATCAGAATTCTGAGATTAAAGTCATAATTCTGAGGGGGGAAAAAATCTGAATTCTAAGGGGGAAAAAGTCAGAATTCTGAGATTAAAGTCAAAATTCTAAGGTTAAAGTCAGAATTCGGAGATTAAAGTCAGAATTCTCAGAAAAAAATCTGAATTCTGAGGGGGGAAAAAGTCAGAATTCCAAAATTAAAGTCAAAATTCTGAGGTTAAAGTCAGAATTCTGAGAGAAAAGTCAGAATTCTGAAATTAAAGCCAGAATTCTCAGAAAAAAATCAGAATTCTGAGCTTGAAGTCAGGATTCTTAGAAAAAAGTCACAATTCTGAGGAAAAAAAAGTCAGAATTCCAAAATTAAAGCCAAATTCACAGGTTGAAGTCAGAATGCTGAAATAAAAGTCAGAATTCTCAGAATAAAGTCAGAATTCTGAGGGGAAAAAAAGTCAGAATTCTGAAATTAAAGTCAAAATTCTGAGGTTAAAGTCAGAATTCCGAGAAAGAAGTCAATTCTGAAATCAAAGCCAGAATTCTCAGAAAAAAGTCAGAATTCTGAGGAAAAAAAAAGTCAGAATTCCGAAATTAAAGTCACAATTCCCAGGTTAAAGTCAGAATTCTGAAACTAAAGCCAAAATTCTAAGGTTAAAGTCAGAATTCTGAGAAAAAAGTCAGAATTCTGAAATCAAAGCCAGAATTCTCAGAAAAAAGTCAGAATTCTGAGGGAAAAAAGTCAGAATCCCAAATTTAAAGTCACAATTCACAGGTTAAAGTCAGAATTCTGAAATTTTTTTTTCTGACATTCAGGGAGAGTGTTACTTTCGCTCTATGTCATGCAGGAGGAGTACAGCAGGCTGACATAATGGTGGATTTAGATGACTACACATCTGAGGGGTTCAGGAGGAAGCCATGTCACTATTAGATGAGTAAAAGGAAGGGGAACACATATCAGTGGCCTTTTCTTCAAATTTACATACACGAGTTTCAAAACATACCATTCACTCACCTTTTGCTCATCTAATACAGATACATCATAGTGTTACATTGCTTATCTCGTTGACAGGAAAGTGCACATCGAAGATTACATAACCACAACGGTCATAAAGTTCAATGTTCATCAGTAAACTGCTGTCGTCCATTTGCATACTTCAGGTTTTCAATGAGACCAGCTTACCCACGCTTTTTAATAAAGAGAATAGTTCATTGACTCATGTTATTGTGTCTATGACCCCAGAACCAACCTTCACACTATCATTTTCCTTCCCTTGAGTCTGCACCAGAGGGTCAGGGTGCCCTCTATCAGACTCCCCACAAGGCTTTTATTTCAGTGACGCAGCATGTTCATGTTTCTGTTCACAGACACTCACATTTTCTGTCCAACTGCCATTCTTCAGTTAAAGAAAGGGTTTAATACTGTACGTTCTGACATACCCCAATCAACCGTAACATTTTTCCCACTGACAGGCAAAGTGGTGTTAAATTTAACCCATAAAGACCCAGTGTTACATTTGTGTCAGTTCTAAAATATTTTGTTCGGAATATTAAGTGATTTATCATAATTAATTATGACATAATCCTCTGTGTTTTGTGTTTTTTCAGTGAACATCAGGTATTTTCCTGTATTTAATTCACTGATCATGTAGATGTTCATAAAAGCTCAGATTAAAGTTTAGGGTTATTATAACAGAAACAGGGAAAACTGAAGAAAATGTGACTCTTACATAACATAACATAGCATAGCATAGCATAACATAAACTAAGTGTGTCCATCCACGGTCACTGATCCAACTCCTTGGGTTTTCTGGTGAATCAGTGTTGGGAAGGGGCAGGACTAGATGAGCCATTGCTTCTTTCTGTCCCTTCTCAAACTGTGTATATGAGTTGATTCATATGTACATTTAGGTGTAATTTATTGTATTTTGTTACTTTTTCTGTGAGTAATGACCATTGATGGGTGCAAATGTAATTGACTTATAGCTTTTATTACCTCCGCCAGGAGGTATTGTGATCGCTTTGCTTTGTGTGTTTGCGTGTGTGCTTGCGTGCGTGTTTGTTTGTTAGCAAAATAACTCAAAACGTTATGGACAGATTTTCATGAAATTTTCAGGAAATGTTGATACTGGCACAAGGAAGAAGTTATTAAATTTTGGTGGTGATCTGGGGGGGGGGGGGGGGGGGGGGGTGCCACGGGGACCCATTGTTCTGCCTTGGCAGAGGTCTGCGCTCTCTGAGTGCTTTTCTTGTTGTTTTTTTAGTTCTTTTTTTTATGTCAAGTTTGAGACAAATAAACTAAATCAATAAATATATTTTATGGCTGATAAGTGTATGTACCAAAATAACTATACAAAGCTCCAAGATGTGGTGAACAGCATGTCCACGATGACTGTTTCAAAGGCTGTGAACAGAAGACT